>NC_057711.1:36954077-36962127 GCF_004010195.1 Chiloscyllium plagiosum | reverse complement strand
CTCGAGGTCATTTATAAAAATGACAAACAGCAATGGTCCCAAAACAGATCCTTGCGGAACACCGCTAGTAACTGCACTCCACGATGAACCTTTACCATCAACTACTACCCTCTGTCTTTTTCCAGCCAGCCAACTCCTAATCCAAACCTCCAACTCACCCTCAATGCCATACCTCCGTATTTTTTGCAGTAGTCTACCCTGGGGAACCTTATCAAACGCCTTACTAAAATCCATATACACCACATCTACCGCTTTCCCCTCGTCCACCTCCTTAGTCACCTTCTCAAAGAATTCAGTAAGGTTTGTGAGGCACGACCTGCCCTTCACAAAACCATGCTGACTATCCTTAATCACATTATTCCTCCAGATGTTCATAAATCCTATTCCTTACAATTCTCTCTAAGACTTTGCCACAACAGAAGTGAGACTTACCGGCCTATAGTTACTAGGGTTATTCCTCCTCCCCTTCTTGAACAAAGGAACCACATTTGCTATCCTCCAGTCTTCTGGCACTATTCCTGTAGGCAACGAGGACATAAAATTCAAGGCCAATGGCTCTGCAATCTCCTCCCTTGCTTCCCAGAGAATCCTAGGATAAATGCTATCAGGCCCAGGGGACTTATCTATTTTCACCCTTTCCAGAATTTCCAACACCTCTTCCCTACATACCTCAAAGCCATCCATTCTAATTAATTGTGACTCAATATTCACATCGGCAACAATGTCCTGTTCCTGAGTGAATACTGACGAAAAGTATTCATTCAGTGTCTCCCCAATCTCTTCAGCCTCCACACGCAACCTCCCACTACTATCCTTGACTGGACCTATTCCTACCCTAGTCATTCTTTTATTCCTGAGAAATTAAGTTTTGGAATTGATGGTTATGAAATGGGAAATATTCATTTTTGACATTTGTTTTCTATTACAGACAAAAGAAGAAGTGGCAGGAACCTTGGATGCTGTACAGAACATCCAGAGCATCACTCAGTCCCTGCAGAAATCAAAAGAAAACTACAGTGTCAAGTGTGTAGAATATGAAAGATTAAAAAAGGAAGGAGCAACACAGAAAGAAATAGAAAAAGTAAGCTCTATAAACAATCTGATAAAGAAAAAAGATAGAACTAATAGCCCAAGATTTTCTCTGGTTGGAAGAGAGGTCCCGATTAAAGGGATCAAAAGAAGATTGGTGGAGTTGAACACTTGTGCAAGAATACTCAGAATAGTAGGAAAATAATTATAAATTTAATGTGCTGTTGTTAGTCATGTGCAAATCATCCAGCCATTTAGATGGGGGAAAAGACACCCTGTGAATTGCAGAAAAAAACAGAAGTCATCTATTCTGCTGTTTTACCCCACAGAAATGGGAGCTCCTTATCAACAAAATTGCTGCATTAGTGCAATAAATATGAATTGCACTTCCTGTTTCTGCAGTAAGTTTGAACTTTTATACAACAATACAAGAACTGAAATGATCAAAAATAAAAACAGAAATTGCTAGAAAAACTCAGCAGGACTGACAGCATCTACGGAGAGAAAGCAGAGTTAAATCTTTTGGGTCCAGTGACCCTTCTTCAGAACTGTTTGAGGCTAGGAAAAGGTTGGCATAAATCCTGAAGAAGAGGTGGGGAAATTATATGGTAGATGGGGATAGAGCCCAGAGAGAGAGAGAGAAAGAGAACAACAGTTGGTCAGACAAAGGAATTGGTAAAGGTCAGTCTGGGAGAATCAACAGCTGCTACTGGGATTAATGGCTGACAATGGGTTGTTTGTGGTAGCAACCCATGTGATGACAAGGCTTAGCATGTGGATTCGGGGTGAGAACATGGGAGAAGATGTTCAAGCCCTCAAATTATTGAGTTGCTATTGAGTCCTAAAGGCTGCAAGGTCCCCAAGTGGAAAATGAGATACTGTTCTTCCAGCTTGCGTTGAGCTTCACAGTTCACTTCAGCAAGCCCAAGACAGAGATATTGGTTAGGCAGCACGGTAGTGTATTGAAGTCACAACCAACAGGAAGCTCAGGGTCATTTTTACTGAGAGAACGTCGGTGTTCTGCAAAGTGGTCACCCAGTCTGCATTTGTTTCCCCACTGTGGAGCTGACCACATTGTGTGCAGTGAATGTGGTAGACTAGATTGAGCAGTGAGGAAGGAGGAAGTAAATGAACAGGTGTTACACCTTCTGCAGTTGCATGGGAATGTGCTATAGGAGTGTGAGGAGATGTTGGGAATGGTGGCAGAATGGACCAAAGTGTCTTGGATGAAAGGGTCTGTGCAGAAGGCTAACAAAGGAGAGGAAGGGAATATGTATGTAATGGTGGTATCCCTCTGGAGGTGGAAATAGTAGCTAATGATCCTTTGGATGTGGATGCTCATGGGGTGGTAAATGAGGACAAGGGATACATTTTCACTGTTGTGGGAGGGAAGGGAAGGGGTGAGGACAGAAGTGCAAGAGATGAGTTGGACATGACTGTCAGCCCTGGTGGTGAGGAATCTTCATTTGAGGAGGAAGGTGAACATGTGGAAGGACCCCTTACAGAAGTTGGTATCATTGGTGTCGATGTGACAGAGATGGTGAAACATGGAGAATGGAATAGAGTCTTTACATGAAGCAGGGTATGAAGATGTAAAATCAAGGTAACTGACAGTCAGTGGGTTGTT
Organism: Chiloscyllium plagiosum; assembly: GCF_004010195.1. Classification (NCBI taxonomy): domain Eukaryota; kingdom Metazoa; phylum Chordata; class Chondrichthyes; order Orectolobiformes; family Hemiscylliidae; genus Chiloscyllium; species Chiloscyllium plagiosum. Next base: position 36,959,471 of record NC_057711.1, on the reverse strand, counting down.
GTGGATATTAGATTTCTAGAAATGGAAACAGAGATGTTGAGGAAGAGAAAGGAGGAATCAGAGATAGATCAGGTGAAGTGAGAGTAGGGTGGAAATTGGAAGCAAAATTGATAAATCTTTCCAAACCAGTTGAGAGAAGGAAGCAGCACTGATGATATAATTGATGTACCAGAAAAAGAGATGTGGGTGGGGAACTGACTAGGACTGTAGTAATGAATGCGGTAAATCTCCTAGCAGAGCGCTTTAGGGAACATCTCCGAGACACCCGCACCAATCAACCAAACCGCCCCGTGGCCCAACATTTCAACTCCCCCTCCCACTCTGCCGAGGACATGGAGGTCCTGGGCCTCCTTCACCGCCGCTCCCTCACCACCAGACGCATGGAAGAAGAACGCCTCATCTTCCGCCTCGAAACACTTCAACCCCAGGGCCTCCCCTAGCTTATCTCTCCATGCTTCAGGCTATCTGCCTTTATTCCTGATGAAGGGCTTTTGCCCGAAACGTCGATTTCGCTGCTCGTTGGATGCTGCCTGAATTGCTGTGCTCTTCCAGCACCACGGATCCAGAATCTGGAGTAATGAATGTTCCACCTATCCCACAAAGAGTCAGGCATATCTGGGGTACATGCAGATACACATGACCACACCTTTCCCTAAAGAAAGTGAGAGGAGTTAAAGGAGAAGTTGTTCAAAGTGAGGACGAGCGTGGCAGAGGAGAATAGTGAAGGATAGGGATGTTTCAGGCCTTTTTTCCAAGATAAAGCAGAGAGAACTAGATCATCTGATGGGGGATGGATATGTAAAGGATTGCACGTCCATGTTGAAGAGGAGGTGTCTAGATCCCACGGGCTGAAAATTTTGAAGCTGATGCAAAGCATTAGAAGATGAGAGAATCTAAGTGGGAAGGGATTGAACAAGGGGATGAGAAAATCGAGTTGAGGTAGGAAGAGATGGAGTTCTGTGGGGCAGGGGCAGGCAGAAACAATAGATCAGTCTTGGCAGACCTGTTTATGGATTTTGGGAAGGTGATAATCCCCAACCCCATACAGCCCATTTCTATGAACTTGGAGTTGGTCAAGGGGTGATACGAGATGAAATTAAATTAGTGACTGTTGTTCAACACAATAACCTAGTGTTCAATGGTGGAGTCATGATCTAGGGGGAGATGGGAGGAATCTGAGAACTGGAACTCAGCCTCTGCAATGTAGAGGTTAATCTGCCAGACAATAATAAAGTAGCCCTTGTCAGCAGGATTGATTAAAAAGTCAGGGTTGGACCTGGGAGCAGAGAGTCATTTTATTCAGCTCAGAGGGAGATAGGTTTGAATTGGTAAAGGGAAAATTGAGGTGAGCAATGTCATGTCAAAAGTTGTTGATGAATCGATTAAAAAGCCAGAGGGAGGGTCCAGGTTGGTTAAGGGGTCTGTGGGATGTGGAGAGGACTCTTAACCAAAGAAATAGGTACAGAGGTGGAAGCAACAGAAGAAGAGTTCATTGTCATGTTATGCCCAAAATTCATTGAGGTGGAGGTACACAGGGATAAAACGAAGACTTTTGCTAAGTATAGACCGTTTAGCATCAGAATGGAAGGTCAGATGGGATAGTAAGTACTTGACAGGAGGTCATAGAGTCATACAGTTGTACAGCACGGAAACAAACCCTTCAGTCCAACTCGTCCATGTCGACCAGATATCCCAACCCAATCTAGTCCCACCTGCCAGCACTCACCCCATATCCTTCTAAACACTTCCTATTCAAATACCCATTCAGATGCATTTTAAATGTTGCAATTGTACCAGCCTCCACCACTTCCTCCACACACGCACCACCCTCTGCGTGAAAACATTGCCCTTAGGTCTTTTTTATATCTTTCCCCTCACCCTAAACCTAAGCCCACTTGTTCTGGACTCCCCCACCCTAGAGAAAAGACCTTGTCTATTTATCCTATCCATGCTCCTCATGATTTTATAAACCTCTCTAAGGTCACTCCTCAGCCTCCGAAGCTCCAGGGAAAACAACCCTAGCTTATTCAACCTCTTCCGATAGCTCAAATCCTCCAACCCTGGCAACATCCTTGTAAATCTTTTCTGAACCCTTTCAAGTTTCACAACATCCTTCCGATAGGAAGGAGACCAGAATTGCACGTAATAGTCCAAAAGTGGCTAACCAATGTTCTGGATAGCTGCAACATGACCTCCCAACTCCCGTACTCAATACTCTGACCATTAAAGGAAAGCATACCAAACGTCACCTTCGCTATCCTATCTACTTGTGACTCTACTTTCAAGGAGCTATGAACCTGCACTCCAAGGTCTCTTTGTTCAGCCACACTCCCTAGGACCTTATCATTAAGTGTATAAGTCCTGCCAATGTTTGCTTTCCCAAAATGCAGCACCTTGCATTTATCTAATTTAAACACCGTCTGCCACTCCTCAGCCCATTGGCTCATCTAATCAAGATCCCTTTGTAATCTGAGGTAACCTTCTTCGCTGTCCACTACACCTCCAAGCTGCAAATTTACGGACTATACCTGTTAAGCTCATCCAAATCATTTACATAAATAACGAAAAGTAGTGGACCCAGCACCGATCATGTGGCACTGCACTGGTCAGAGGCCTCGAGTCTGAAAAACAACCCTCCACCACCACCGTCTGTCTTCTACCTTTGAGCCAGTTCTGTATCCAAATGGTCAGTTTTCCCTGTATTCTGTGAGATCCAACCTTGCTAACCAGTTTCTCATGGGGAACCTTGTCAAACACCTTACTGAAGTCAATATGGATCACGTTTACTGCTCTGCCCTCATCAATCCTCTTCGTTACTTCTTCAAAAAACTCAGTCAAGTTTGTGAGATATGATTTCCCATGTACAAAGCCATGTTGACCATCCCTAATCAGTCCTTGCCTTTCCAAATACATGTACATCCTGTCCCTCAGGATTCCCTCCAACAACTTGCCCACCACCAATGTGAAGCTCACCGGTCTATAGTTCCCTGGCTTGTCCGTACCACCGTCCTTAAATAGTGGAACCACGTTAGCCAACCTCCAGTCTTCCAGCACTTCACCTGTGACTATCGGTGATACAAATATCTCTTAAAGGAGCCCAACAATCACTTCCCTAGCTTCCCACAGAGTTCTCGGGTACACCTGATCAGGTCCTGGGAATTTATCCACTTTGATGCATTTCAAGACATCCAGCACTTTCTCCTCTGTAATATGGACATTTTTCAAGATGTCACCATCTATTTCCTTACATTCTATATCTTCCATGTCCTTTTCCACAGTAAATGCTAATGCAAAATACTCATTTAGTATTTCCCCTATTTTCTGCGGCTCCACACAAAGGCTGCCTTGTTGATCTTTGAGGGGCCCTATTCTTTGAGGAGAAAGTGAAGACTGCAGATGCTGGAGATCAGAGCTGAAAATGTGTTGCTGGAAAAGCGCAGCAGGTCAGGCAGCATCCAAGGAACAGGAGAATCGACGTTTCGGGCATAAGCCCTTATTCAGGAATTCCTGAAGAAGGGCTTATGTCTGAAACGTCGATTCTCCTGATCCTTGGATGCTGCCTGACCTGATGCGCTTTTCCAGCAACACATTTTCAGCAGGGGCCCTATGCTTTCCTTAGTTACCCTTTTGTCCTTAATGTATTTGTAAAAACCCTTTGGATTCTCCTTAACTCTATTTGCCAAAGCTATCTCATGCCCTCTTTTTGCCCTCCTGATTTCCCTCTTAAGTACACTTCTTCTGCATTTATACTCTTCTTAGGTTCACTCGATCTATCCTGTCTATACCTGACATATGCCTCCTTTTTCTTAATCAAACCCTCAATTTCTTTAGTCATCCAGCATTCCCTATACCTACCAGCCTTTCCTTTCACCCTAACAGGAACATACTGTCTCTGGACTCTCGTTATCTTATTTCTAAAGGCTTTCCATTTTCCAGCCGCCCTTCTACCTGAGAACATCTACCCCCAGTCAACGTTTGAAAGTTCTTGCCTAATACCAGCAAAATTGGCCTTTCTCATGTTTAGAACTTCAACTTTTAGATCTGGTCTATCTTTTTCCATCACTATTTTAAAACGAATAAAATTATGGTCGCTGGCCCCAAAGTGCTCCCCCACTGACACCTCAGTCATCTGCCCTGTCTTATTTCCCAAGAGTAGGTCAACGTTTGCACCTTCGAGTGTGTTGCTGGAAAAGCACAGCATGTCAGGCAGCATACGAGGAGCAGGAAGATCGATGTTTCAGGTCGGAGCCCTTCATCAGGAATGTTGAAGGGTTCCGGCCTGAAACTTCGATTTTCCTGCTCCTCGGATGCTGCCTTACCTGCTGTGCTTTTCCAGCAACACACTCTCGACTCTGATCTCCAGCATTTACAAACCTCACTTTCTCCAAGTTTTGCATCTTCTCTAGTAGGTGCATCTGCATACTGAATCAGAAAATTTTATTGTACACACTTAACAAATTCCTCCCATCTAAGCCCTTAACACTATGGCAGTCCCAGTCTGTTTGGAAAGTTAGAATCCCCTACTATAACCACCCTATTATTCTTACAGATAACTGAGATCTCCTTACAAATTTGTTCCTCAATTTCCTTCTAACTATTGGGGGGCGGTCTATAATTCAATCCCAGTAAGGTGATCATCCCTTTCTTATTACTCAGTTCCATGCAAATAGCTTCCCTGGTTGTATTTCCAGTGATATCCTCCCTCAGTACAGCTGTAATGCTATCCCTTATCAAAAACTCCACTCCCCCTCCTTTCTTGCCTCCCTTTCTGTCATTCCTGTTGCATTTGTATCCTGGAATGTTAAGCTGCCAGTGCTGTCTATCCCTGAGCCACATCAGTGAATTTAATACACGCCGTGACGTCGAACACTTCTTCCACCGCCTCCGCATCCAAGCTTACTTTCTCAATCAGGACTCCCGCCCACCTTCTGAGGACCCCTTCGCCCACCTCCAACACACTGCATCCACCTGGACACCCCGTGCTGGCCTATTACCTGCCCTCGACCTCTTCATTTACATCTGCCGCCAGTACATTAATTGCCTCATCCTGTCTACCCCCACTCCAACCTCTCACCCTCACAACGCGCAGCCCTCCAATCCCTCTGCTCCAAGTTTGACCTTACCATCAAGCCAGCAGATAAAGGGGGTGCAGTGGTAGTCTGGCGCACTGACCTCTACACTGCTGAAGCCAAACGCCAACTCGAGGACACCTCTTCCTACCGCCCCCTCGACCATGACCCCACCCCCCATCACCAAACCATCATCTCCCAGACCATACAGAACCTCATCACCTCAGGAGATCTCCCACCCACAGCTTCCAACCTCATAGTCCAGGAACCCCGCACTGCCCGGTTCTACCCCCTTCCCAAGATCCACAAGCCTGACCACCATGGC
>NC_057711.1:36914795-36952923 GCF_004010195.1 Chiloscyllium plagiosum | reverse complement strand
ACCTATTGTACTCTATGCTACTTTCTCCCCACCCCCACCCTCCTCTCACTTATCTCTCTACCCTTCAGGCTCTCTGCCTGTATTCCTGATGAAGGGCTTTTCCGCAAAACATAGATTTTACTGCTTCTCGGATGCTGCCTGAACTGCTGTGCTTATCCAGCACCACTCTAATCTAGACAATTGCTATGATATCCAAGTCCCATGTTCCTAACCATGTCCTGAGTTCATCTGCCTTCCCTGTTAGGCCCCTTGCATTGAAATAAATGCAATTTACTTTATCAGTTCTACCTTGTTCTCTGCTTTGTCCCTGCCTGCCCTGACTGTTTGACTCACTTCTTTCCTCAATTGTTCCAGCCTCAGATTATCTCTTTCCTTACTATCTCCCTGGGTCCCAACCAGTTCCCCCGCCCCCGCCAACATTACTATTTTAAATCCTCCCAAACAGCTCAAGAAATCTCCCAGCCAGTATTAGTCCCCTTCCAATTCAGGTGCAATCCGTCCTTCTTGTTCAGATCACTACTACCCCAGAGGAGATTCCAATGATACAAAAATATGAATCCTTCTCCCATACACCAGCTCCTCAGCCATGCATGCATCTGTTTTATCCTCCTATTCCTGCCGTCACTAGCTCTTAGCACCAGGAGTGATCCAGATATTACTACTCTCAAGGACCACCTTTTTAAATTCCTGCCTAACTCTCTGTAATCTCCCTTCAGAATCTCAACCTTTTCCCTTCCTATGTCATTGGTTCCAATGTTACAATGACCTCCTGCTGGCCCCTCTTCCCCTTGAGAACATTCTGTCCCCTCTCTGCGACATCCTTGATCCTGGCACCAGGGAAGCAACACACCATCCTGATTTTTTTGCTGCTGGCCGCAGAAACATCTGTCTGTATCTCGGACTAGAGAGTCCCCTAACACAATTATCTCTTGGAACCCAATGTACCCCTCATTGCAGTAAAGCCAGTCTCAATACCAGAAACTTGGCTGTTCGTGCTACTTTCCCCAAATAATCCATCACTCCCTATTTTTTCCAAAACAACATACTTGTTTGAAACGGGGATAGCCACAGAACACTCCTGTACTACCTGCCTACCTCTCTTACCTTTCCTAGAGTTAACCCATCTATCTGACTTTATCTGGGATTTTTCTCTCTTCCTATAACTGCCATCTATCACACCCCCTTGCTGTTGTAAATTCCTCATTGTCTCTTAACTGTCGCTCCAACCGTTGCATTCGATCTGATAGGATTCGCAACCAACGGCATTTATTGCAGATATAATCCTCAATAGCATGTAAGCTGTCCCTAAACTCCCACATCTGATAAGGAGAGTATATCACTCTACTAAAGGCCATTTTTGCTTCTTCCAATCTGCAGACTTAGAAAATAGCACCGTCTTATTCCTCCTCAAAACACTGCCCCAGGCTAACTTAATACTTATGGTTTATATTTTTAAGTTTAATCAAGAGACATATCTCAATAAAACATATAATCAAGAAAGAACCCATTCTATTCACTACTGCAGATTTAGATTAGATTAGATTATTAGATTCCCTACAGTGTGGAAACAGGCCCTTTGGCCCAACAAGTCCACGCCGACCTTCCAAAGAGTAACCCACACAAGACTCATTTCCCTGTGACTGATGTACCTAACACTATGGGCAATTTAACATGGCCAATTCACCTGACCTGCACATCTTTGGACCGTGGGAGGAAACTGGAGCACCTGGAGGAAACACACGCAGACATGGGGAGAATGTGCAACTCCACACGGACAGTTGTCCGAGGCTGGAAACGATAAAAAGTCAGAAATTGAAGAGATATTTGCTGAACATCTGAGAAGAGTAATCCAGATAAAATATAGACTGAGTTAGCCAGAGTTCTATTGCAAATGCAGCAACTTTAATTAGAACATAGAACTGTACAGCGCAGGAACGGCCCCATTGGCCCATGATGTTATGCCGAGCATGATGCAAAATTAAACTAATCCTTTCTGCCTGCCCTTGGTCCATGTTCTTCCATTCCTTGCATTTTCACGTGCTTACCTAAAAGTCTCTTAAACACCCGTATCGTATCTACCTCCACCTCCTCCACCACCATCACCCCCATCAGCGTGTTCTAGTCTCTTCCCACTCCCTGTACAAAAAGCTTGCCCCTCATATCTCCCTTGATCTTTCCCACTCTCACCTTAACTGCATGCCTCCTAGTTTTAGACATTCCAACTCTGGGAAAAAGATTCTGACTGTTAACCCTATCTATGCATCTCATAATTTTATAGACTTCTATCAAGTCTCCCCTCAGCCTCCGCCACTCCAGAGAAAACAACCTGAGTTTTTCTAGCCTCTCCTTATAGCTCATACCCTCTAATCCAGGCAGCATCCTGGTAAACCTCTTCTGCTCCCTCTCCAAAGCCTCACATCCTTCCTGTAATGTGGTGACCAGAATTGTACGCAGTACGCTTAAGTGTGGCCTAATCAAAGTCTTATAAAGCTGCAATATGACATCCTGACTCTTGTACTCAGTCTCTGACCAATAAAGGCAAGCATGCCATACACCTTCTTTACCACCCTATCCAATTGTGTGGCCACTTTCAGTGAGCTATGGACCTGAACCCAACCATCCCTATGTACATCAGTGGTATTCAGGATCCGATGAAGGGCTTTTGCCCGAAACATCGATTTTCCCGCTCCTCGGATGCTGCCTGAACTGCTGTGCTTTTCCAGCACCACTCTAATCCAGAATCTGGTTCCAGCATCTGCAGTCATTGTTTTTATCTATTCAGGGTCCTGCCGTTAACTGTTTACTTTTCCTTGACATTTGATCTCCCACAGCGCAGCACCTCATACTCACATGGATTAAACTGCATCTGCCAGTTCTTCGCCCCTATCTACAACTGATCTATATCCCACTCCATTCTTTGACAACCTTCGACACACAACTCCGCAGTTCCTTATATCATCTGCAAAATTATTATCCCACCCATCCACATATTCATCCAAGTCAGTTATACATATCACAAACAGCAGAGGTCTCAGTCCAGATTCCTGCGGAACAGCAGTAGTTACAGACTTCCAGCCTGAAAAATACCCTTCCACCACTATGCTGTGCCTACTATGGGCAAGCCAATTCTGAATTCACATGGCCAAGTCACCATGGATCCATGCATCTAATCTTCTGGATGAGCCTACTATGAGGGACCTTGTCGAAAGCCTGACTAAAATCCAATTAGACAACATCCACTGCTGTAACGTCATTGATCACCTTTGTCACCTCCTCAAAAAATTCAATCAAGTTAGTAAGACATGACCAAGCTGCACAAAGCCAAGCTGCACTCCCTAATTTGGCCATGTTTTTCCAAATGCACATAAATCCTATCCCTAAGAGTTTACTCCAATAGCTTCCCAACCACCAGTGTGAGACTCACATATTTGTAGTTTCATGGATTATCCATTTCCGTTCTTGAATAGAGGAACAATATTAACTATTCGCCAGTCCTCCAGAACCTCTCCAGTGGCTAGCAAGGATTCAAAGATCTTGGTCAAGGCCCCAGCAGTCTCCTCTCTTGCTTCTCTCAATAATTTGGGGTAGATACTATTGGGCCCTGGGGACATTTTCTTTTACACAGAGGGTGGTTCACGTGTGGAATCAACTTCCTGAGGAAGTGGTTAATGCGGTACAATTACAATCTTTAAAGGATATTTGGATAGATACGTAAATAGGAAATGTTTGGAGGGATATGAGCCAGGAGCAGGTAGGTGGCACTAGTTTAGTTTAAGATTACGTTCGGCATGGACTAGTTGGACTGAAGGGTCTTCTTCCGTGCTGTATGACTCTCTGACTCTATAACTGGAATAACAATTTTAAAGAAAAGTTTTCAAAACATCAAAAGAAAAGGAAACCCTTGACTTACAAAGGAGGGAAGCATTTCATATTTGAACTGGAGATTGAATGCTTTCACTTAACAAATAAGTTATAACAGGGAACCTTGATTATGAATCTGCTTTCATTACTGGTTTTGATTTGATATTTGAATTGATACTTAGATACGCAGTGCCTAAATTTAGTGAGAAAGGGGTTGTAATATATATTGTAGTGCTTGAGAAAATTACTGCAAAGTTAGAATGTGTGAACAAAATTTGGGCAACTTTACTGCAAGATGTTTACTTAAGGTAACATTGAATGTTATTTGATCCTTTTGGGAAAGCAGTTTGAAGATTATAAAATGTTTGAGACAGCAGTGATCCAGAGGCTTACATGGAAAAAGTTTGCAATGTTTTTGACTGATCGTCACTTGATCGTAACAAGATTGAGGTACTATGTTTAATCAGAAAGAGGATGCATCAGATATTTAAGATAGCTGAGACTCTGTTTACAGATCTGTACATTGAAGTACCTACAGGCATATCTGATAATGGAGATGGAGTCATAGAGTTATACACCATAGAAACAGGCTATTTGGACCACCATGTCTATGCAGACTAACAAACGGCAAAATACATTAATCCCGTTTGATCCATAGCCTCCTATGCCCAGGCATTTTAAGTACTCATTCATATGCTTCTTAAATTTTGCAAGACTAACTGCCTCTACTAAGCTCGGGCAGCATGCTCCATATATCTGACACTCTGGGTGAAAACCATTTACTCCTCACCTTAAGCTTATGCCCTCTGGTCTTAGATACTTCTGCCATGGAGAAGAGATTCTCACGGTCCCCTGTGTATCCCTCTCATAATTTTGTAAACCTCAATCAGATCTCCCCTCAGCCTCCTCTGCTCCAAAGAAAATAAACCCAACCCAACCAGTCTCTCCTCCTAACTGAGATCTTTCATCCCAGGCAACATCTTGGTAAACCTCCTCTGCACCCTCTCCAGTGCAATCGCATCCTTTCTATGCTGTGCTGTCCAGAACAGCTCATAGAATATTATCTGTGGCCAAATCAATGTTATATAAAGTTGCAACAAGACTTCCTTGTTTCTATATTCCACACTCCAGATAATGATGGTTAGCATCCCTTAAGCCTTTTTCACCATCCTATCTGTGCTGAAACCTTGTACACAAAGGTCCCTTGATTCCTCAGTGCTCCCTAAAAACATAGCATTCATTGTGTATATCTTTCCTTCATTAGACCTCCCAAAATGCATTACGTTGCTCTTATTGGGATTAAATTCCATCAGCCATTGCTCTGCCCATTTACCAGCTGATCAATATCAGACTGTAGCTCGAGACCAACCTCCTCTCTATCAACAATACCCCAATTTTTATGTCATCTGCTAATTTATTAGTTAAACCTTCTACATTTACATCCAAATCATTAATGTACATAACAAACAGCAAGGGTTCCAGTTCCAATTCCTGAAGCACACTGCTGGTCACAGGCTTCCAATTACAAAAACAATCCTTGAGCATTAACCTTTGTCTTCTATTTGTAAGCCAATTTTAGATTCAGTTTGCCACCTTGCCATTAGATCCCACCAGCTCTTATGTTTTGGAACTACCTTCCACATGGAACTTTGTGAAAAGCTTACTGAAATTCATGTAAATCTAGAACAAGATGGTTCAAAACCTGTACTTAAAAATCAACACCATGTTAACAATCTAAACAATTCTAAAAAAGAACAAAGTGACATAAAAGGAGTTGTGATGGAAGATTTTATCATGATTTAGAGTTTATACCTAATAGTGTTTTTAAAAAATTAATCGCAACAATTTACACTGTGTTTTAACAGAAATATCCAGTGCAAACTGATTATGCCATCCTTGTCAATGAAACTGGAAAACTGTATAAACTGTGCTGAGCAAACAGAACTGTGCTACTAACAGAAGACAAAGCCACTAACAATGATGAAAATTCTCATTTTATATGAGACAAAGAACTTTAAGGATGCATACAAGATGTATACTGTCGATTTTGATTGTCATACTGGATTTACGGGTGGCACGGTGGCACACTGGTTAGCACTGCTGCCTCACAGCGCCAGAGACCCAGGTTCAATATCCCGCCTCTGGCGACTGTGTGGAGTTTGCACATTCTCCCCGTGTCTGCGTGGGTTTCCTCCGGGTGCTCCGGTTTCCTCCCACAGTCAAAAAATGTACAGGTTAGGTGAATTGGCCATGCTAAATTGCCCGTAGTGTTAGGTGAAGGGGTAAGGGTAGGGGTTGCTCTTCGGAGGATCGGTGTGAACTTGTTGGGGCGAAGGTCCTGTTTCCACACTGTAATTAATCTAATCTAATCTAATCTGTATAAATATGTTGATGTGCATTTTGCAATGGTGAACTGTGACAGAAGGGAAAAGATTACTACATAGTATGTAATAAATTAGTTGTTAAAGATTGTAGTATGTTATAATTTGGGTGGTATTGTAGAAGAATCAACAGTTTGGTGATAATCTTTCATCCTTTGGGAGAGGTGTTACAGTAACAAAGCTTATAATGTACTTGGGAAATTGTAGTGACTAAATGGATCATAGCAGTTCAAGAAGGAAGTACACTACCACCTTCTGAAGGACAACAAGGATGCCTACATTTTAATTAACTTGTGTTACAAGATCAATGTTGATAGTTGAAGATGAAATTGATAGTTAATAAGATGAAGAATCGCTGATCCATTATTAGACCACTGCTTAAATATGAAATCTTGAGGTGTATTTCTGTTGGCTAATTACTTTGTGTAAGTGAGGACTGCAGATGCTGGAGATCAGAGTCAAAACTTGTGGCGCTGGAAAAGCACAGCAGGTCAGGCAGCATCCAAGGAGCAGGAGAGACGACATCTCGGGCAAAAGTCCTTCATCAGGAAGGGATTTTCCAGTGCCACACTTTTCAACGATGACTAATTACTTGGTGTTCACGCTTTGCTAAATGTTAACAGTTCCTAACACAATAGTAACAGTATGTTCAGTTTAAAACGGAAGCAGAAGTTAAAGTACTTGTAATTGTATGTTCTACGTCTTTACTTACTGGACTGCTGGTTTGCAATGAAAAGTGAAACTAACAGCATGGGTTCAATTCCTGCACTAACTGAGGTTGCCATGAAGGATTCTCCATCTCAACCTCTCCCCTCAACTGAGGCATGGTGACCCTTCGGATAAACCACCACCAGCAACCACCTGGTATGACTATGGCAATCTACTGCTTTAAATTTCATGTACTGCCTAGCTCTGTAAGAATGCATATAACCCGTTTCGAATTGGAAATGTTTCAGTAGTTAATAGTTTTTTTTTGTCTTTTGTGTTGTGTTTAGGCAGTTGTGAAATCTAAAAAAGCTACAGAAACTTATAAATTGTATGTGGAAAAATATGCTGCAGCCAGAACAGATTTTGAGCAGAAAATGACAGAAACAGCTCGGGTATGTATTGTATGCTGGCTAATAATTGGTGTGAACTATATGATTTGCTATCTAATTTATTAAGAAGCTCAAGTCACATGGAGTCCAGTTAAGAATTTGATTGTTCATATCTGCATGTCTTTACACACTAGAAATACATAAATTATATCTATTAAAATGGAGGCTAAGACGATTTTACAATTTCCATTTGCAAACTTTTGGCATAAACATTGAACTTGCAGCACATGATTCTCTACCAATTTAAACTGGGATGAAAAATTGTAGTCTATTCATGCAAACTGTCCTGATACTTGCGGAGCGTTTCAGAGAACACCTCTGGGACACCCGGACCAACCAACCCAACCACCCTGTGGCTCAACATTTCAATTCCCCCTCCCACTCCACCAAGGATATGCAGGTCTTTGGACTCCTCCATCGTCAGACCACAACAAAACGACGGTTGGAGGAAGAACGCCTCATCTTCCGCCTAGGAACCCTCCAACCACAAGGGATGAACTCGGATTTCACCAGTTTCCTCATTTCCCCTCCCCCCACCCTGTCTCAGTCAAATCCATCAAATTCAGCACCGCCTTCCTAACCTGCAATCTTCTTCCCGACCTCTCCGCCCCCACCCCAGTCTGACCTATCACCCTCACCTTGACCTCTTTCCACCTATCACATTTCCGACGCCCCTCCCCCAAGTCCCTCCTCAATACCTTTTATTTTAGCCTGCTGGACAAACTTTCCTCATTCCTGAAGAAGGGCTTATGCCCGAAACGTCGATTCTCCTGTTCCCTGGATGCTGCCTGACCTGCTGCGCTTTTCCAGCAACACATTTCCAGCTCTGATCTCCAGCATCTGCAGATCTCACTTCCTCCTCAAACTGTCCTGATAAGCAACTTATCGAGAGAGAAGGGCGCAAGCAGTGAATCCATTTCTGTAATGAGCTGCATGGTTAACCAAGTGTTACAGCAGTTTCAAGGAAGTTGAATTTCCTGTCCTTCCTGTTGGTGATTGTTGGAGCTCCCTGACTGATATGTTGGTAGAGGCAGAAACACTCACCACATTTGTAGAATAGTTGAATATGCACTTAGTTCTCCAGAGTGAGATAAGACTTGATAGCTGTTTTTGCATGTGTGTTGGCTGAATGCTGTTTCTGTGCTACAACTTTCTATAATGCTCATGAGGAACTCAGGCAAGCTAATAGAGGTTTTTGTTACATCAAATGAGAAATTCAAATAACACGTTTAAAAATGGGATCAGCTTCATCTTCAGCCTTCCCATGAAAGAGGCAGTAGAATTAGGCCAGTGGGGATACAGAGGAGCAGTTGTGGAAAGGATAGAATTTAGGAAAAAGCTCATAGTAGGGGAAATTTCTATGAAGACGATTGCTTTGTTTCCATCAGCGAAATTGTCAAATTAAATTATACACAGGGAAGTTGTCAACAGCAGAAATCTTGTTGCAGTGAAGCATTTATGCTGATAGTACTTGACTTGCCACTGGGATCAGAATGATACCATCCTACCAGGCTCAGATTGCAAAGCTGGGGAGTGAGTGGAGAGGATAGAAAATTTGGACAGCGAGGGGCAATTGGAGTGGATGGTTATTGAGCATCAGAGTTTTTGAAGGGGAAGTACAACAACAGCAATTTTGAAACAATGACTTTGCTTTTACATAGCACTTATCACAACTCCAGAAAATTCCAAAGAGCTTTATAGCTATTAATGTTGGGAGGACAAACAGTTGTATGTTTAAAACCTTATCTAGAAGACCGCACCTTACTTAATACTATGCCTAAATGCCAACCAAAATTATGTCCTGAATTTCTGAAATCAGGCTTGAATCCATGGTTTTCTGACTTGAGATACATGGATGCTAAAAATGAACTAAGGCTCACATCTGGAGGTTTCAGGATTGGTGGCCAAAGTATGAAACTAGATCCAAATTAGCTTTTAAAAGCAGACAAAGGGTAATGATGGTTTTTGTGATCGGAACCCTGTGACCAGCAGTGTACTACAGGGATCGATGCTGGGAGCCTTGCTGTTTGTATGTACTTTAATGACTTGGATGTAAATGTAAAGGGTTTAATTAATAAGTTTGCAGATGACACAGTTAGTGAGGATGTTGTTGAAAATGAGGAGGATGGTTTCATTTTGCAGTCTGATAATGATCAACTGGTAAATTGGGCACAGCAATGGTTGATGGAATTTAATCCCAATAAATATAAGGTGATGCAGCTTTTGACGTCTAATGAGGGAAAGATATATACAATGAATGCTGGGTTCCTAGGAAGCACTGAGGAATAAAGGGACCTTGGTGTACAAGTCCATTTATCCCTGAAGATGTCAGCACAGGTTGGGTGCTGAAGAAGGTATTCACGATGCTAACCTCCATTAGCTTGGGCATAGAATATAGGAAAGTGAGGACTGCAGATGCTGGAGATCATAGCTGAAAATGTGTTGCTGGAAAAGCGCAGCAGGTCAGGCAGCATCCAAGGAGCAAGAGAATCAACGTTTCGAGCATGAGCACTGGGATGAAGAAGGGCTCCTGCCCGAAACGTCGATTCTCCTGCTCCTTGGATGCTGCCTGACCTGCTGCGCTTTTTCAGCAACACATTTTCAGCATAGAATATAGGAGCAAGGAAGTCTTGTTATAACTTTATAGAACATTGGTGGGCCACAGATAGAGTGTGCAGTTCTGGACACCAAACTATCAAAAGGACATGATTGCACTGGAGGTTCACCAGGATGTTGACTGGGATGAAGAATCTCAGTTATGAGGAGAGAATGGTTAGGTTAGGATTGTTTTTCTTGGAGCAAAAGAAGCCGAGTAGGGATCAGATTGAGATGTACAAAGTTATGAGAGCATAAAGTAAATCAGAAAATCTTTTTTGTATGGCAGTCATATTTAAGATCACAGGACATAAATTTAAAGTGAGGGGCAAGTAGTTCAAAGGATATTTGAGGAAAAGGTTTTTTCATCCAGAAGGTGATAGATATATGGAACCTGCTGCCTGAGAGGGTGGTGGAGGCAGGTACTCTTTCAACATTTAAGAAGCATCTCGATGAGTACTTAAAATGCCAGGGCACAGTAGAATATGGACCAAGTTCAGATAAATGGGATTAGTGTGGTTTGGTGTTTGTTGGTTGGCATATATATATATATAGTGGGCTGAAGGGCCTATTTCTATGTTGTATGACTATGACTCTTCCTCAAAGGACCTCACACAGCTGGTTTGCCATTATTAGTACTCCAGTCTACGATGCCTGTTCTCTAGTTGGTTCCTTAACATATTGATTGAGGAAAACCATCTCATACACACTCTAGGAATTCCTCCTCTACTCCTCAGAATTACAGCATCCTAACAGCCTCAAGTTATGTGGGCAGGGAGGTGAATTTTTCAACTTGTGATCAGGAACAATGATTAAAGAACCATGAATAAAAATACAAGAAAATGCTGATGATTTAGTCTTTGAGAATAAGAAAGGCAAATGAGGATCATGGAAATAGTATTCTGATATATGAATTAGGACAAAGTGACATGAGGGAATACTGGAAGGAGAATTGCTATATATGTTATGTAATAGTTTATTGATGGAGATTTTGGGTTACGTATACAAAAAATAAAATTACAAAGATTTTTAAGCCCAATTTTCTTTTCTAAGTTAAACTTGGTTTCTGAATTATCTCAATTTGGGTGTTTAGTATATTTTTTAAAAAAGGATTTTACACCTTTAGGAAATCTGTTTCCAAATGAGCCAAGTTTGTAGATTACACTAAAATAGATGGGCAAGAAAATTGCAATGAAGAAGTAGGAAACTTGCAATGGATATCACAGAAGAATCATAGAAACCCTAAAGTGTGCAAAGAGGCCATTCAGCCCATCAAGTTTGCACTGACCATCCAAACAGCATCCCACCCAGAGCCTACTCTGTTCCCATAACCCCGCATTTACCATGGCTAACCCACCTGACCTGCACATCCCTGGATGCTATGGGGCAATTCAATATGGCAAATCCAACTAACTTACACATCTTTTGACTTTGGAAGGAAATCAGAGAACCCAGTGCAATACAATGCAAACTCCATATAGACAGTTGCCCAAGGGACTGGAGCCAAGAGGTAACATTGCTACCGTGCTGCATCCTAATATATGAATAGATTAGGCTCCATCTGCCAAATTTTGGCCAGTTCACCTAATGTGACTTAGTGTGAGGTTATCCATTTTGTAAGAAGAATAAAAAGGCAACTTATTAAGTGGAGAGAAACTTCAAAATGTTTTGGTGTGGAAAGGGAGCGGATGTCCTCATGGATAAACTAGTGTGCAGGTATAGCAGGTAATAAGGATGGCAAATGGAATTTTGGCATTGAATACTCAAAGAATGGAGTATAAAAATATGGAAATATCCCTGTACCTGTATAAAGCATCAGTGAGATTGCACCTAGAATCATGTGTTCAGTTTTGGTGTCCTCATTTGAGGAAGAATGTAGTCAGTTGAAGTTGGTTGTAGTCAGAATTGGAGTCAGTTCATAGAAGGTTCAATAGATTAGTTCCAGGGGTGAGAAGCTTGTTTTATGAGGAGAAATTGAGCAATTTAGGCCTATACTCTCAAGAGTTGAGAAGAATGTGAGAAGATCTAATTGAGGTATACAGAATGCTAAAGGGAATTGGCAAACTAGACATAGAGCAAATATTCCTCCTTTTGGGGCAACCTAGAATAAGAGGTCATAGTTTAGGCTAATGAGTGACAGATTTAAACAGATAAAAAATTACTTCTGTCAAAGGATCCTGAATCTGTGGAATGCACTACCCCAGAGTGCATTGTCCGCTAGGAAACTGAATAAATTTAAGTAGGTGATAGACTGATATTTGATTTAGTAACAGGTTAAAGGGTTATGGTGAGCATGCAGGAAAGTGGATTTGAGGCCAAAATGAGATCAGTCGTGATCGTATTAAATGACAGAGCAGGCTCCGGGGGATGAACTGCCCATCCTTCTCGTGGTCCTTATGTTCGAATAAGAATATGTTATCTGGCTTTTATTTGTTGCTGTTACTTAATTTGTCCCTCATCAGGTTTACTGAGTTAACGACATATCAACATAATCAGTGTGGGCCAAAATGAATTACAGGATCACGTCTCGAATAAGGTTTGAGTTTGACTTAACTTTAAGCCTGAACAATCAGAAACTCAGTACCTAGGTTTACATGAAAATACATGGACAAGAACTATCAATTGCTGTTGCATTTAAGGTTATAAGTTGTTGCTTTCAGGCGGAACAGGAGACAGCAAGGAATGTTGGGATCATGGAGAAAGTATTAACATCAATAACTTGTAATGGTCTTTAAGGCCACAATTGAAAATGAGTAGTCTCGCTGTAATGCACATGTTTCCATTTCCTGAACTAAGCATCCATACGAGCTCCAAATTCTGTGCTGAATAAGGCTCATTTAATGCATTAGACTCAGGGCACAAGTTTGTATTACCTGTATTTGTTTAGTATCTGTCATCCAGTATAGGAAAGTGATAATCATCATTTTGGTCTTTGTAATATTTGAATATAGCCTCAAAGCAAAAGGAGATGTCCTCACCCGTGGTACCAATGTCACCTTAAAATTATATTCAAAATGTACGTCATCGGTGTTGGATTGATCATATTAAAAAGCCTACCATTAGGGAAGGAATACAGCTCTTAAAGGAGCAGTGTGAATGGTTACCAGGATAAAATCTTTCTTTTTCTTTTTTGTTTCTGAAGCTTACATACGGGCTTTTAGAAGGTATGTAAGAGATTGAGAAAAATAGGATAGACGTCGGTGAGTGATGGTGTAAATGTTTTATAAAAATATTACATCTGCATTATGAATGGAATTTTTAAAATAAGTATCATGAATTAGAATTTTGCTGTAAAAAAGCTACTGCTTGTTACTTTGTATTTGCTATGAGAATGGTTCTAATATTGGGTAATATTACACCTTCAAAGCTCATAAGATACCACCATATCTACTGATCATAAGCAATTGCTTTGTCATCATTTGGGTGCTTTAAGAGTAATTATGACAAATGGGTTTGGACCCTAGCTGTCCACTATTTAACACTTCATTCTCTAGGTTTCTGGATTCTCTTAAATAATATAACTGAAAACTTAATGATACAAAATGGCCTGGATTTTATTTGCCTTGGACTTTTTGTTTAAACTGGGCCTACAAATTCGTTAAATGTGTTCCATCTTGCATTTTTAACCTGTGATCTATATTCTATTTGCTATCAATCTTTAAAAACAGCATCTCTTGCAGCAACCAATTAAATGCATATTGATAGCTTAATTTATTTTGTATTTCAGTCTTTGATATAAAATTTTCCTTTTTATTTAGATTTAAAATGTGGAATTTCATTTTATTTTAAACATTGTTGTGGTTTTTTTTGCTCTTTAGAAATTTCAGGAAATTGAAGAAGCTCATCTTAGGCACATGAAAGAAATATTGAGTTCTTTTGCACAATCAATAGAAGAGACTCACATACAGATTGGTCAGGTATGTAAGCAGTGAAGCTAAATTACGAAGCATTTTAGATATAGTAACATTCAAGCTTCTAAGGCTATTGTTTTGAGTAACATGATTTGCAAGGAATTCTTTTTGAAAAATCCATTGATCAGGCTTCATTCAACAGATCACTTATAAATTGTAGCAACTGCAACTGTACAAGATGCAGTATTGCTGCTAGCTTCTGAATCCTTTTGACGTTGTGAGCAAATATTGGAAGGCAACCAAGTCCGTAAGGTAATATAATGGAGGCTAATGGAGCAATTAATATTCTAGTTATTGGAAGCTGTCAAAGCCACTCTTCTAATCATAATTTAGTCCAATGAGAGCTATATAGTCAACATTGCAATTATTTAACATTGTACTTTATTTTTGAGGATATCTGGCAGTCACGTGTGCTTTCCAAAAGCTTGCATTATCGATAATCTTTTCCAACTCAGTTGTTCAAACTGAATCTCACTGCCATTTTGCCATCTTCTCCAGCATAAATAGGAATGGGCAATAAATGCTGCACTAGCCAGTGGGGCCTACATCCTGTACTGAGCTGAAAATGTGTTGCTGGTAAAGCACAGCAGGTCAGGCAGCATCCAAGGAACAGGAAAATCGACGTTTCGGGCATAAGCCCTTCATCAGGAATGAAGGGCTTATGCCCGAAACGTCGATTCTCCTGTTCCTTGGATGCTGCCTGACCTGCTGTGCTTTACCAGCAACACATTTTCAGTTCTGATCTCCAGCATCTGCAAACCTCACTTTCTCCTTGAAGATTTCAACCTATATCCTGTAAACAAGTGTATTTAAAAAAAGGCTAAACAATAGATGCAGTATTCTACAGAGATGAGTGAGTTCACAGCCAATTGATTAGATCAAAGCTCTGTAGTCCTGCCAAATCCCAACATGAATGGTGGGATTATTAAACATTTAAGAGAAGAGGTTGGCTTTGGGAAAGTTTCCATTATTGAAGGTGGTTGAGCCCAATATGTACACAAAAGATGATGCTGAAACCTTCAGTTATATTCAGCTGAAAGTGCCAAGTGGATGATCTCACCCTCTCCATAGATACCTTGCACCATAGATGCCAATTTTAATTCAATTCAATCTATATGTTGGAATGTTTGGCCACACTGAATGTTGCAAAAATCATGGCCAGCAAGCACATTACAAACCTTAGTGCTGAAGACATGTGCTCCAGAACTAGTGTCATCTCTAGCTAAGCTCTTCCTTTACAGATACAACACCGGCATCTACTTAACAATGCGTGAAGTTCCAAGGAATGCCCTTCCCACCAAAGGGACAAGTTCCATCTGGGCAATTGTTATATTCACCAGCCAACTCACATTCATAGCAAAGTGATGGAAAATGTCAGTAGCTAAAAGGAGGATTTAATCACTAGTAAGGTCCTGCCTGAGGCACAGTTTGAGTTCTATGAGGACTATATGACGTTACACCTCATTACAGCATTAGTCCAAACATGGACAAAAGAGGTGAATGCCAGAAATTAAGTGAATGTGCCTTGACATCAAAGCAATATTTCACCGAGTGCAGCAACAAAGAGGGTTCTAGTAAAATTGAATTTAGTAGGAAAGCCTTCTGCTGGATGGGAGTCATACCTGGTACAAATAAAAAGTAATTGCTATTATTTGAGGCCAGTTGCCTTTATCTCTGGACATTGCAGCAAGACTTTCTAAGAACATTGATAAAGTATGGGTCTCACAAATGTCAAGCAATAATTCTGTCTAACATGAGTGATTTTAACCACTTCCACTTGATATCCAGTGATACTATCATCACAAAATCTCCAGTCATTAGCATCCTGAGGAGTCTCCAATGTTCAGAAACCCAACTGGACCAGATACACAAATGTTATGGCTCCAAGAGTAAGTCAGGGGTTTAGTATTCTGTGGTAAGTAATTTACTCTTGGTTCTTCAAATCCTCACTATTGACAAGAACTGTGCTAGAATAGTCTCCACTTGCCTGAATGGTTGTGGCTTTACCAACAGTCAAGAAGTTTAACACTGTTATAGCAAAACAGTCCACCTTATTAGCATGCCATCCTGGACAACATTTCCTCTAAGCTGAGCAAGTTTTGCGCTTGGCAATTAGAGTGTTGCCATGGATTGCAGCATTGACTTCCAATTCTAGAAGTACATACCATGCACAAACCTCAGAGACTTGTGCAGAAGGAAAATAAAATTAGAGAGAACACTGATCCACAACCTTATTTAACCCCAGTTAACTACTGCTCACAAGGTATGCCATTACAACTAACCAAGGCTTATTTATGAGTACTACCAAAATCCCCAATCTCTGTTAACCCAGAAGGACAAAGGCAGGCACAACCAAATTTGTCCAAGTCACAA
This sequence comes from Chiloscyllium plagiosum, assembly GCF_004010195.1. Classification (NCBI taxonomy): domain Eukaryota; kingdom Metazoa; phylum Chordata; class Chondrichthyes; order Orectolobiformes; family Hemiscylliidae; genus Chiloscyllium; species Chiloscyllium plagiosum. The sequence goes on along the minus strand of NC_057711.1, from coordinate 36,936,705 downwards.
CAGCACTATGGGAGAGCCACACTACACAGATTACAGTGGTTGAAGACGACTCTCCACCACTTGTTCGAGGAAGGAGGAATAAATAATCGCCTTGATAATGATAACATTTAACAAATACAACTAAAGAAAAACATGACCAAGGTCAATTCCAAATATTTAAATAAATCTATTCATTAAAATAAATCTATTTTCAGGTGCATGATGAGTTAGTACAGAACATGGAGAGCACTACAGTTGAGAGCTTAATACAAAAGTTTGCTGAAACAAAAGGCACTGGCAAAGAAAGACCTGGTAAGATACTATATTGGCTTGTGTGTTAATTTTTCCTGACTGAGATTAAAACTGTGGAATAATTTGTGATACTGTGTACTTGGTATTACGGTGCTGATTTCACCATCAGCATTTACTGTTAAACTGTATTCCCTGGTTTTAGTTTCTCTCACAAGAGAAACATCATCTCGCCATCATCAGGTCATTTCCCATTCAGATACCATATGTTTCAATAAGATCACATCTCATTCTTCTGCGTTCTAATGGATACCTGCCCAACCCGCACAGTGTTTCCTTATTAGATAGCCCCTTCAGCCTTCCCTGAACTGCTTCTAATTCTATTGTATCCATTCTAAATGAAGAGGACGAATTCTTCATACTGTTAGCTGTACTCCAGATGTGGTCTCACTAAAAGTAAGTGCTTATATTCTGCCCAGCATAAGGAATATTTGCATTTATGGTCCATTGAACTATAGAATAAAAATGCCTTTAAAATGCTGCGGAAAATCATGCAGGCATGCCTATAGACTCGATGCAGTTACATGGTGAAAATTGAGTGACTGCAATGCTGATGAAATCATTTCTTGAAGAACAATATGGCCTTAAATACGGTGCAGAAAATCATGCCTTCAGACTTTATGCCGTTACATGGTAAAAATTGAACTGTATGTTGTGAAAGAAACAAAGATTTCTACTCATGTAGAACTTTTCATGAACACTGGACGTCTCAAAGTGCTCCAATCCATTGTAGTGTTTTTAAAGTATAATCATTATTGTGATGCAAAAAATTGTGGTGTAGCAAATGTGGCAGCCAAACTTGCACACAACAAAGTCACACACAAATCACTATGATAATGACTAGAATATCTATTTTTGTGACGTTGACTGAGGGATAAATAAGCATGGACAAGTACACCGAGGACCATCTGCCTACTGTTCTTCAAAATAGTGCCACGAGGCATTTTACATTTACCTAACGAGATAATTGGGGCTCAATTTAATGTCACACCTGAAAGGTGGTACTTATGGCTGTGTAACATTCCCATCCTCACTACAGTGGAGTGCTGTGTTTGATTTTTGTGTGAAAGTCTTGAAGGAGGACTTGACTTGGAAGCTGTGGACCATTCCCAAATCAAAGATATTTTCTTAAAATTGTTTTTGGGAAGTGAGCATTACTGACTTGGCTAGAATTTGTTGCCATCCTTAACTGCGCTGCAGAAGGTGATGTGTTCTTGAACTGCTTTAGTCTCTAAGCTGTCGGTGCACCACAATGCAGTTCGGCAGGGAGTTTTAAGATCTTGATCTGGTGACAGTGAAGGAGTGGAAAGATACTTCCCAGACAGAGAATGGGCCATAAATATAAGAGCAACAGAAGACCTTTTCAGCCCAGTGAGTCTAATTGGCCATTCAATGAGATCTGATAGTCTCAACTTCACTTTCCTATCTTTTCCCTATAACCCTTAATTTCCTGATTAAAAATCTGTCTATTTCAGATTGAATATACTTGATGACCCAACTGTACAGCTCTGCAGTAAATAATTCCACAGATCGACTATCCTCTGAGAGACTAGATTCATCCTCATCTCTGTTTTAAATTGATGATCACTTATACTCAGATTATGCCCTCTGGTCCCAGGCTCTCCCAAAAGGGGAAATCATCTTTATAAATCTACCTAAGTCCCCTAAGAATATGGCATGTTTCATTGAGGTTATCTTTCAGTCTTCTAAACACTAATATACTGGCCCAACTTAATCAACTCCTTTTTGTAAAGATCAGTCTAGTAAATGTTCTCTGGACCATTTAGTCCAACCAGTCCACACCGACCATGTTTCCAAACTAAACTAGTCCCACTTGCTTGCACTTGGCCCATTTCCCTCCAAACCTTTCCTATTCATGATTTTATTCAAACATCTTTTAAGTGTTGTAACTGTACCTGTATCCACCACTTCCTGTGGCAGTCCATTCCACATACAAACATCTCTGTTAAAAGAAGAAGTTGCCCCTTGTACTTTTTAGATCTGTCCCTTCTCACCTTAAAAATATGTCCCCTAGTTTTGAACTCCCCCAGCCTATCTGTGCTCTAAAGAAAACAATCCCAGCCTACCTAGTCTTTCTTCATAGCTGAAATATTCCAGCCGAGGCAACATCCTGATGACTCTCCTCTCCATATTCTCCAGTGCAGTTGCATCCTTCCGATAATGTGGCGACCAGAATTGCACAGAATACTTGAGTTGTGGCCTAATATCTTATACAGCCCCATCATAACTTGCCTGCGTTTTGTTCAATATCTCAACCAATAAAGACAAGCATTCCATATGCTTGCTTATGCACCACCCTAGTTGAGATGAAGGGTATATGGATCGGCAAACCAAGGACCCGCTGATCTTCTATACTTCCTAGGATTTTACATGCAACATGTATTCCCTTGCTTGGTTAGTCTCGCAAATGTATCATACTGCACTTTTCAAGATTGAATTCCCATCTGCCACTGTTCTGCCCATCTAACCAATCTGTCTAAATCTTATAGTCTAAGGCTTTCCTTGCTATTTACTATACCAACAATTTTTGTACCATTTGTGATCTTGCTATTCAAACATCCTTCATTTGAGTCTAGATTATTAATTTACACTGCGAATAGTTCTGAAGAAGAGTCATTGGACTCAAAACATTACAGAGTTTGTGAATTTCTTTAGCAGTTTCTGGTTTTTATTTGTAAATGTATCATGGGCACAAGACTAGCTCACAGTTGTTTTATAATACTCTATTTTTAGATTTTAATCTTAATTTAGTCACATCTTTTAATGTTTTATTAAAAAAAAATGAAAAATTCAATTCTAAAAGTGTATGATTGTTACTGTTTATTAGGGTGTCCAGAATTGTTATCATTTCTTACAGATAAGAATACCTGTCACTTTACACTTGGCAAAGACCTGTGTATTTTTAAAAAAAAAGTGTGGTTCTGTTGAAAAATATTTTCTGATCACGTTTTTGGTTTTATATATCAATTCAAATATTTCTAATACCTTTCTTAACATAACATAAATAATTTACATAGCTTCTGAGTCCCAATGTAAAAAAGGCTTTTTAGCAATATATGTGCATGTTGATTTCCAGCTATTTCATTATATTATTAAAAAGCTGCAATTTTCTATTTTTTTTAGAAATGAAAGGCATCAAACACAAATTAGAAATTGCTTGGATATGTTTTCTGTATACAAAACTTGACCTTTGTGAGCGAGCTCAACATCTAAGTACCAACGATTACCATTTGTTTTGACAGCAGAATTAATTGAGACTAAAACATTTCAAATTCTTCTTGTATCAAGCTGTTCATTAGGATTGCACTCTGGCTTCAGTGCTGTCAGAAAAATAACATGTTTTGCTATGATTAAACAGCAGAATGATAGTCGGTTCAGTGCTTTTAAGAGAGAGGTTGAATAAACTTTCTGCTGCGGAAACAATTCAGAAGTGATGCACTGCAAGGGGGGGTCAGAATGTTCACTCACATCCAGCTGAGTTGTCAACTGGCTCTAAGCCAGGCACGCAAAGCCTTTGTCGCTTCAAGCAACATTTGAAGCATATGCAATTTAAAAACTATCCTTTCATGCATGATTTCATGACACAAAAACATATCTCATTATAAAAATTGGTCTGTTGTCTGTTTACATTTTTGAACAATCCCGTTTTTAGTACTGGCATTTTTTTTCTTCTGGTTGTTCCCTCACTGCAGCAAATTTTGGGATTTGAGACAGTTTCAGCATAAATAGCTCTAAATGATTTGAGTCAAAGATGGAGCTAATAGGAACATTTCTAGTTAAACAGCTAGTGGTGTATTTTCACCGAGAGCTTTGTTTTACAGTCAAAGACCTTCATTCTTACTTTTCAAACCCACGCCTAATTAAAAAAGTAAGATTTCCAACTGATGTGTACAGTTCTTCTTGAAATTATTGCTTATTCAAGTTTAAGATCATCAAGGTTTATTTGAAAAATACTTGTTAATAATACCAGAAAATGATGTTGCTAAAGCAAAAAAATGTCATAGCTCATTAACATAGTGCAATAGTTTTGAAAACTGTATAAAAGCAAAAATAGTGTTTTTTAAAAACCCTTGAGTGCTACAATATTTTGGGGAAGATTCAACTGGTTAGTTTTATTCCTTTCTTTACTATTTTCCAGATAGGTATTCTGCAGTCTATAGAATTAGAGAATGATTACAGCATGGAAAAGAAACCCATTCAGCCCATTGTGTCTTTTCTGTAAAGAAACTGTTCACTCATTGCCACTCCCCTGCCCTGCATTTTGTTTTTCCTTTTAATATAATGTTCCAATTATTTTTGAAAGCCTCAGTTAAATCTGCTACTGTCACACTCAGAAGGTACATTCCAAATCCTAATCACTCATTGCATGGGAAGGGATTTCCTCATGTATAATTGCATCATTTGCTAATTACTTTAAATGTTTGCCCTCTGATTCTCAATCCTTCAATGAGTGCAATCAGTTTCTCCCAATCTGCACTGGTCAGACCTCTCATGAATTTGAATACCTGTATCAAACCTCTTTTCAACCTTCTCCAAGTAGAATGGTCCCAACGTTTACAATCTTTCACTGAAACTGAAGTTCTGCATTGCTGGAACTATTGTTACAAATTTCTTCAGCATCCTTCACATCATTTCTAAAGTACAATGCCCAGAACTAGATGCATTGCTCCAGATGAGCATTTTATGTTTGTTTCTATCTCTTTAAGTGATTCAGCTGGAGGCTAAGGAAGCATCAATAATGGTGACATTCAAAATTGAAAATGCCTTTTTTAAAAAAATAGTTTGATTGAAATTTTTTTTATGAAAATAGAACATCATAACATCAAAAACACAATAAACAATAAATCAACTACTGTTCTGCTTTACAAAAGAAATCAAAACTACACCTATTGCAAATCAATAAGTAAATAAGTAACGCCGCTCAGCACAACAAGACCTTAACTCTCAACCTTTGAGACCATCAATTATTAAACCCGCATTTGTTCGAAATTCTTTCTCCCATGGCATTAGGTTTATCAGACTAAACCATCATGGCTAGACAAAAACCCTAATCAAAATGGCGAACATTTAAGTAATTCAAAAAGGGCTGCCATGTCTTGTAAAAGTTGTCCATTTTCTGGTGCACCATATTTGTAAAAACATCTAAAGGAATATGTTCCATAATTTAACTTGCGCTACTTGGACAGACCTGCGGCATTCTCAGACACCCAGCACATCAGAATGTTCTTCCTCGCACAAAATGTGAGAATATTAAAAATCTTTTTCCCATGTACATCTAAGGGAGGTAAATTCAGCAAACCCAGGAGTAAAGAGACTGAGTCGACTTTGACATTGGTCCCCAAGACCCCCTCTATTACACCTGCTACAGTGCTCCAGTACACACGAAGTCTGTGGCAGGACCACAGACAATGAGTGAGGGTACCCATATTTATCTTATATTTGGGGCACATTGAAGATGCTCCCTCCTTAAATTTTGCAAGGCGATCTAGGGCCAGATAAGCCCTATGAAGAATCTTTAATGGTATAACATGGGTCCTATTACATATTGAAATCCTCTTCATATTCTTTCAAATGTCCTCCCATTTCTGAAGTGATCTTCACCCCTCTCTCTCCCAGACCTCATGTAGACACTCAATGTAATCCGAGGAACCTCCCCCCAACAAATGATAGAGAGTACTCACTGAAAGAGTGCTCTTACCTCTTTTCCGTATCAGATCTATAACACTCAGTCAAGAGCGTGATCTCCTTTCGGATAAAATCTCTAATCTGACAGAAATGCAAAAGGTCCCTACTCGATAATCCATACTTAGGAGTTATTTGATCAAACAACACCAACGTTTCACCCTCAAACAGATCACCCAGATAAGAGACTTCCAATCCGTTAAATCTGGGATCCATTGTCCCTGGCTGGAAACCCAGCATGCCAACTATGAGAGTAAGAAAAGGTGTGTTAACCATATTACCCTCCATCTGCCTCATTGCCCTCCATGCTTTGACCGTGTTAGTAACTGTTGGATTACGGCAATGTTTCACAACTGTCCTCATTTTGTCTAAAAACAACAGGTTGATAAGAGGACATTCCATCTGGGAGGTCTCAGTGTCCAACCATGTTGATGCCAAGTTCTCACAGGCTCAGTCACTTACAAAAAGATAGGAAAGAGTTCAGTTGATATCGTCTAATGTCCGGGAGGTCCACTCCCCCCAGTCCCTGGGCCAGTTGCAGTTTGGCAAGCTTAATAAAGGGCCACTTATAGTGCCAAATAAAAGAACTAAACCAGCCATTCAATTTCTGAAATGTTTGCCTAGGAAAGAGCAAAGGGAGGATCCACAAAAGGTACAATAAGCGAGGAAGAATGTTCATTTTGATAAGAGCGACTCGACCCAACTGAGATATTGGAAGGGCCCCCACATCTTTTAAGGTCTTGTTTAATCTTGTCAAACAAATGAACAAAATTAGCCTTGAATAGCTCATCAAAGCTAGGGGTTACTGAGAGGCTCAAGTAATGAAAGTCTGCCTCTGCCCACTTAAAGGGGAACCCACCTTTCACGCCAGGCATTCCCCTAAGGCCCTCAATTTGAAAAATTGATCTTGTAACCTGAGAAAGAACCAAATGAATTAATTAGTGAATTAATACACTATATCAAACAGGACACCGAGATTGCTGGGTTTGAGAGAAAAATAAGAACATTATCCACATGTAGTGTAATCTTATGCACATTCGACCCCACCTTTGGGGCAGCTAGATTAGGGTCCCCATGAATGGCCTCCACCAACAGCTCAATCAACAATGTGAAAAGTGAAGGTGAAAGGGGACAGCCTTGCCGACTGCCCCACCAATGTTAAAATTGTCAGACCTTATACCATTGGTGAGAACCGCCACCAGAGGATCACCGTAAAGGACCCTTACCCATCTAGTAAACACTTCACCCAGGTCAAAAAGCTCCAAGATATAAAACAGATATGGCCATTCCACCCGATCAAATGCCTTCTCCACATCCAAAGAGATCACCGACCCTTGAACGGATCGCTGCTGGCACACTTGAATCATGTTAAGCAACCTCCTAATATTATTAGAGGATCGGCGACCCTTTATAAAGCCTGTCTGATCTTCTTTAACAATAGAGGGCAATTCCCCTTCCAACCTCAAAGCCAAAACCTTAGACAAAATTTTATAATCAGAATTTAAGAGCAAGATAGTCTGTAAGAACCACAATCCTCCAGGGCCTTCCCCTTCTTGAGGATAAGAGAGATAGTAGCCTCTCTCAAGGATGGCAGGAGGCATTCACAACTATAAGAATAGTTATACATGTCTAGCATCAGTCCTGACAGTATGTTTACAAATTCCCATCAGGAATTTCCCAATGAGAAGAAATCTCTGGGAAGACCATCAGGGCCGGGTGCCTTTCCACTTTAAAATTGCCTCACCCGTCTCCTGTATCTTTGGTGCTGTTAATGGAGCACTAAGGAGAGACGCCTGCTCAGCAGACACTCCCAGAAGATCTGAGTTCCTAAAAAAAGATTCCATTTTATCCTGTCTATCCTCAACATTCAGACTGTTACAGTTCAGAACAGAACCTCTGAAATGCCGCATTGATCTTTTTAGCATTACAAGTAAGAGTCCTATTCCCTTCCCTAATAGAAGCAATAGATTGGGAGGCAATCTTCTTCCTAACCAGGTGTGCCAAATATTTACCTGACCTATCAGCATGCTCAAATAAGCTTTGCTTCGCAAAGAAAAGTTCCTTCTTGGCTGTATGCATAAACATGGAGTTTAAGGCGGATCAAAGAGCTGTGATCCGCTGCAACTTAGTCACTGATGGTGTAGTGTAATATACTGTCTCAGCTGCCTTCAGTTGTGCATTGAGCAGATGCTGCTGCTCTCCCTTAGATCGCTTCTGACTGGCTGAGTGTGAGATCATTATCCCTCTAGCATAGGCCTTAGCAGTCTCCCAAAGAATGGATGGATTACTAGCTGTAGCAGAGTTGGTGGCCAAAAATTCTTCAAATTCCCAACGAACTTGAGGGTGAAGGGATCCATTTACCAGCACTATGAGCTAATTGCATTGCCCTAATCCCGACCCTAAATATACTGCTGCATGATCAGACCTGGCAATATTCCCAATTGAACAAGATATAATCGAATCTAGATGAGCCCCGGGAGTTAGGAAAATATCAGTCTTTGTATGGCACTTATGAGGTTTGGAAAAGAACGTAAAGTCCCTGCCCATAGAATGAAAATGTCTCCAAATGTCTACCAACCCCAGTTCCACACATAGGTCACCCAACTGTTAGATTGTGGAGAAAGCTTTGGGGGGGCCTTTGGGCATTTTATCCAGCACAGGATCCATTAAAGCTTCCCCATAATAACATACCGCGATGCAAAGGCCATCAGTTCAGATAGTTCATCAGTCAAAAATTTAAGGGATTGGGCAGGAGGACAATAGACATTCAAAATACCAAATTCCTCGCCATGTGTTAGAGCTTTAAGGATAACAAACCGGCCATATTCATCTTTAACACAATCTATTAAATTAAATGGAAGATTCTTCTAGACAAGTATGGCCACCCCCCTGCTCTTAGTGTTAAAGGATGAGAAAAACACCCAATCAAACACTCCCTGCTGTAACTTCAAGTGTTCCTTGTCATTAAGGTGAGTCTCCTGCAACAGGGCAACATTCACCCTCTCCTTTTTAAGGCTCAACAACACTTCCTTTTAACTGGCGAATGGATCCCTCTAATATTCCAGGTGCACCATTTAAGAACACTGCTAGCCATGATCTTTTACAACCACCTTTGACCTGCCGAGGGAAAGCATTCGACTTACAGCACACGGCATATACCAAAGAAGACTCGTGGTGTCTATTTGCGAAAACCAGAACACAAAACTAACTACAAAACACAAAAGTCACTTACTGGGGGACTCTACACCCTGAGCATAGAGGGCACTTACACCTCCCACACACAACTCCATCCTCCTTTCCAGCTCAAGTCACACCCCAGACCCAAACAACAGAAGGAAACAGACAAAATAATGAGCACTCTGCCCGCACCCAACTATATACCAACACCAATCCTAATCAGAGAGAAAGAAAACACACCAACAACAGCTTCCTTCAGAACATTACAAGAAAGCTAGCAAGAGGAAAAGAAAACAGACATTATTGCCCATGTCTATAAATCCATCCGAATTATTTTAAAGTGTCCAAGAAACTTTTCACTTATTCTGAGAAGACAAATAATCGCACCGTGAGTAATACGAAGCACCACTGGGTAGCTCATCAAATATTGAAAACAAGATCCCTTACTTTTCTCTTGACCTCATCAAATGATTTCCTTTTACGGATCACCGCCACAGAAAAGTCCTGGAAAAATATTATTTTAGTTCCCTGGTAAGTCAGGGACTGTGGATCTTTCCCCACCCTTCTAGAAGATTCCAGGACTCTCTGCTTGTCCCCATAGCTTTGAAATCATACCAGGACTGGGCGGGCATGCCAATCCAGACCGGATCTGCACCCTGCAACCCGGTGAACTCTGTCAGAACTCTGTCAACCTTCAACCGGTCCGCCTCGGTATTCCAGCCAACAGACTGTGGCAGCCAGTGTTCAAAAAAAGCTTGCTAGCTGCCCACTTTCCACTCCCTAAGCAGCCCAACGACCCGGATATATTTCTTCTTACCTCGATTTTCCAGCCCATCGATCTGGTCAGTCAAGGCCTGGACCTGTTTTATGAGGGCCTGGATCTGCCCCACCGAGGACTCTATTTCCGATGCCGCGGTCCTCCGCTTAACCTCTTCAACTCATTTCCTGAACCCTTCCAACTCCTTCTCATGCTTTTGTAGCATGACTGATATTGGCTCTAACCGAGTGCGATTGTCTTCCATCAACTCCTTGATCATCCCTTGGATCGCTACAAGGTCTTCAGCGACGGTCTGCTGCGCAGGTACCTCTTTCTCAGCATGCCTGATGCCTTCAGCAAGTGTCCTGTGTGTTAAGGCCGGTATGCTTTCCTTTCGTCATCCTAGCTCACTCAAAAAGGATTTACAGTAGAACCTTGACTATCCGAACATCAACCATCCGAATCCCGGACCATCCGAACAAGATCCTAAGGCCCTGCAAAAACGGCACCAGGCAACCTAGCATTCAGTTATCAGTTAAACAGCATTATGGCATGCATTGCCAGATAATCGAGAGATGTTTGATAACCGGCACTCAATCAGCTATCGGCTAACCGGCACTATGATGTGATTTGCTGGATAATCGAGAGACACTCTGACAACTGACAATTATGGATAACTGCTTGTTTCCAGCCATCCAAACTCCCCGCCCGTCTCACTCAGACAATCAAAGCTCCAATACAAATGGATTTAAATGGTTTCACAACCATTTAACATAAATTTTCTCTGAAAAAAGGTAGGGTGGGGGGAGGGGCAGCAGAGTAAAAAGTATCACTACACCTGGGCTGGGTGCAGAGCTGAGCAAGGCAGATCTACTCAGATGACTGTCATCTTGAATCTCCTGAAAATGCCTTGACATTTGAAAGGAACGAATGATCTCTAATCCCACTTTAATCTACATTTAATTTAGATATTTAATTATATATGACTAATTGCATGGTTTGTGAAGGTTTGTCGGATGGCATTCCTTGACTAAATTAAATAAAACCTATATCTACCAATCATATGTATTTTCTAAAACTATCTTTATGATTTTATCTGAGTAGAGACAATGGCAGTAGTAGTAGAGTCACTGGGCTAGTAATCCAAAACTCCAGGTTAGTATTCTGGGAATCATTGCTTTGAATCCCACCACAGCAGATGGTAGAATTTGAATTCAATAGAAAATTTAGAATAAAAGGTTAGCCCAATAGTGACTATGTAACCACTATCAATTTTCAAAAAATCGATCTGCTTTGCTAATGTCCATTAGTGGAGGAATATGGCTGACACTTAACTGTACTCTGGACAATTAGGGATAGGCAAGAAATGGCCTAGCCAGTGACACCTACACCCCATGAATAAATTTTTTTAAATTACTCTTCAAAATTTATTTTATTCTTTCTCTGGGTATGTTTGATTATTTTCTACACTTGGAGCATAAGTGCATTTTGTACCCTGTTGTTTCAGAAATATCATACTAAAAGTCTTGGCTATCCAAAGTCGGGATCTTTTAGCTGGAGGGGCTTCTGGGTAGTGCTAATTTGCCTGCAAACGGGACTCCTGTACCTGACCTGCCTCAGTCCAAGCATCCTCATGGGCAGCATTGGCTAAAACTGGGATAGCAAGGCAACCCGAGCTTCTGTCACAAGATCCAGGGCCAACTAAGTGTGATGGGGTGTTATGCTAGGATGGGAAGATGAAGCCTTACAATGGGGAGAGGAGTGTTGTCATGAAGCAGTCAGGTGGGAGGGAGCACACAAGGGATACAAACCTCTGGTACAGAAAGGGATCCCATCATTCCCAAACAGGGACTCGAGAAGGATAAACCGCTGGACTTCATTCCATTCCTTCCTCCAAAGCACTAACTCTTCTGATTGGCATCAGAATTAAACTGGTTGGAAGTTGCCGTCAAGTAATCAGTAATTGGTTACTTAAGGGTTATATGGAACTGAAGCAAGGTATACCTTCACAGGCCACATGGTGTGAAAGTGCAGATTGAGGAAGAGCATTTGGAAGGCATTGGGGAACTTTTGTCTCCACCCCAGTGCACACATACATACTGGCAGATGACTGTTAAATTCTGCCCCAGGTCCTTTTGCAAGTGTTTTTCAAATTTATCTGATGCAACCCCTTTCCAAAAATCCGACAGTCCACTGGGAAGTAAAATTTAATGTGAAATGGACTTTTCATCTCCTAGGTAGATGAGGGAGCTTTTATTTTTCATTTTATTTACCTCTGAACTGATTACTTGTCAACTCATGGATTGCAATTACAAAACAAGGCGCTTTAATTATTCTTGGCAAGATTAGCATATTGTTGAATTAATTTTAAAGAATCTGACATTAAAGTAGCAGTAAAGTCAAATTATATGTGTAATTGTTTTGTATCAGATTGAATTAAGCTTCATGCTACAAAGTTTGGCTGATGTCTACACTTTTTCCTGGCCTTGGTGTAATTAGTGTTCCTATTTGTGCGTTCAGGAAATTAAGTTATACCTAGTAGGCATGCAGGCCTCTGACTTTGAGTTTGTTAACTAGCAGAAATCTACCTGTTGTTACACACTTGAGAAACTTATTTTAAGTGATTAATCATTAGGATGTTCTGACTTCTGTACAGAAGCATCAGTCGGTATATCTGCTGCCTTTAAGATTGTCCTAAGTCATTTGCTGTTTTGAAGGAAGCTAGTTGAAAAATGTAGTGTCTACTCTGGGTGCTCAGGTGTATTGCTGCCTGATGATGGGAGCAGAAAAACAAGACAGATGTTGCCTTGCATAATTCCTACCTGAAAAGAATGAGTTTGAATATTTCTTTTGAGAGAAATCAGAGGGCAACACAAAGGAATGGAAACCAGGTGTCATTAGTCTTGCTTTATTTGTTGCTTTGTGCTGATGGAATATATTCTGGAAGCAAAGCACAAGACGTTCAGCTGTATAATTTCATAAAAGATTATCCGATTTCTTTGATAGTGCATTTTACACATACACATATTTATCTTGCCACACAAAAAATTAAGCAATATTTTGACTGCTAAATTGAAACTTTATGTTTTCAAAACTATGATGAATTGTGAAGGAAACTCAATTTGAAGCTTCATGATTTGTTTTCTTGCTTTAGGTCCTGTTGAATTTGAAGAATGTAATGTAACCAATGCTCTAGAAGGTAAATTTTCAGCTGCTAATAAATATATATGATTCGGTAGTTTTGTTTATGAGATATTATAGCATTTGATGTTTCCCACATTGTCTTTCAAGATCCTAACAGCGACAGTTCATCTCACTCATCAGAGTACTGATTTCTTCCTAAACCTCTACAGCCAAGAATAAGTTTTATTTGCTCTTATTTCTACAATCCTTTTTCTTAATTGATTTCCACATAGCATGCTGCATACAGCATATTTAATTGCCTGTCTCTTTAATTTCTGCTCACGAGAGTTTCACACTCTGTACATGTCCTCCACAAAGTCTTTCAATCCTAATATCAAAGTGGAAAACCAAGTAGAAAGAAGGGAAATAAAATGGTAGGGAAGAAAGAGACAATTCCTGCCAATGAACACAGAATGAAGGGTGGTTTTACGTAAAAAGTCTTGTTCATTCTCCTTTTTCTTTTTAACTCTTTGCAGATCTGTCTAACAGCCTGCATCATGTACTTCCTCTTCATTCACCATTTTTTCCTTTTCTTACCACTGAAGGTTGACTTCCTTTTCCCCCTTCCCTGCCCATGTTTATTCTTTTTCTGTTTTCTCCCCATACTACCTTGCCCGCCACACCCGCAAGAAAAAAGTTGCAATTCTTCCTTCTCTTGTTCCCCTTCCCCTTCATTTCACACATGTACTCATGTGCTAGCTCTCGCCTTCTTCATTCTCTTTTCGGCTCCATTCACTTTTCGGCTTCATTCTCAGACAATCCACCAAGAAGAGAACTACCACAGACGTGACTACAGCAACATAAGAAAAAACTCTTTGCATTTGAGACATGAGAAATTATTCTCTAATGGGGATAGTGAACAGTTTTAAAATGCTTATGTAATTCAGGGAAACCATTAAATAATTGTTTAATAATTATTGAGCAAAATGAAAACCGAAAGAACTGCAGACACTGTAAATCAGAGACAAAAATAGAAATTGCTGGAAAGGTTTAGCAGGTCTGGCAGCATCTGTGGAGAGAAATCAGAACTAAGGAAGGGTCACTCAACCAAAATGTTAACTGTTGAGAAAATTTGGTTTTGGAGGCTTAACTATATTTTCAGATATTTAAAGAAGTATATTTCTTTTTGCAATATTGGATGTCATTTTAATTGAAATTATTGATTTGTTAACCAGTACTTTTGTATTGCAGGGGTGAAAAAGTCAAAAAGAAAACCTTTTGGGATACCAGGACGGATAAAAAAAGAAAAAGATGCAGATTCAATGTGAGTTTTATTTTAATGGTACAGTCAAATGTTCAGAAGGTTCTTGAGGTTATGCAGTGTTCATAAGAATGTTGTATTGCTATCATACTTTAAAAGTTTCTTTTTAGCTAAAGATCATGCATTCTGTGGTATTATTGTTTTTCACCACTTTAAGCTTCTACAAAGGAAGGATTTTCTGGAATTTTGTCTCTTGTGATGTTAATTAGAGTCCCTTTTCTGTTGCCATTGTTCCCTGAAATTTCCACATCTTCTGGCATGAGAGTTTGGCCTGGCAAAGGTAAATTTGCTAAGCTAACTTGGAAAGAGCCAGTTTTAAACTTGGGTCTCCTTGACCTATTCACCTTAGTAAATCTATAAAAATTTGTTTTGTTGCCATTGGTTTTGTGATAGAAAGTGAAAGTCACTGTAGATATGACTTGAATGATTGAGAACAGATTCTAATACAGCTGGCATTCAAACTTTGTCTTGTAAGGACTCTAAACAGATCCAGGTCTGTTGTAGAAGAGAGATGATAGGAAAATGTCTGCTAAGCTCTGGAACTTCTTACTTGCTCAGTCTTTCTTCCCTTTGATACTCTTAACATTTTTACCCAAGCTTGACATTACATAATCTTTTTCCTTAAGATTTATTCAGTCATCTGCTAAAATGATGGATATTGTGGGCCTTTTCTAATGTTGCATATACTTAATAGCCATACCATAATGTACATGGCATACAATGCCATATAAATAAAGTAATAAGAACAATAAAATAGGATGATATCTGGAAGTGAATCTGAAGCAATAATTGGGTCTTGGGTTTGATGAATTTTCACTGATAGTTTTAGGCACTCACAGCTGCTAAATGGAATATTTCTTGTTAAACAATAGCTTTTGCACCATGTCGATGAAAGTCCTGCATAATCAATTTAAATTTGTTTGTTTGTTTTCTTGTCTTTCTCAGTGCAGTCTTCCAATTATTGTAACATCTACAGATTTAAGTCCAGTTCCTTTTATGCCTGTCTTGAAATATTTTAGAATATAATTCTTTGATGTATGAAATGTATTTTATATAATAGTACAGATAAAGTATGAGTAATCCTTCTTAACACAAAATTGCAAATGTCGGCCAGTTCATTTTAAATACTACTTTTGTTTCTGATTGAAATATTTTGAGCGGTTACATTTGTTTTTTTTGTTCCTTCCATAGGGAATCTCCAGATGCTGATTCAGTTGTAAGTAAATTGTGCAAGGCACAAATATAATTATGGACAGTGTTTGGCAGTAAAATCAGCTCATTCTTTAGGGAACTATACCACTTTGATAAAATGTTGCATCTACGCTACAGGAACAGAAATAACCATTTGAGTTCACATCATGAGAAAAACTCATAAATAAGAACTTCAATAACGTACCCAGTAAATAGCTCATTGAGTAGCTGAGCAAACAGAGCCTTGATTTACACATTGATGACCATAGACTAGAGATTTTAAATGCTAAACAGTTTTCAAGCAGCTACATTTTGTGTAGATGCATTTCTAAAATGTTATTGTCCTATTCAATAGTAGTACAGAACACAAAAGAAATAAAAGCTATATTGGCAAAATATATTTCCAGTTAGAAATACCTTAATACAAATTACATTCCCTCCAATTTTTCCTGCCCCTGCATGGAGCTCTGAAGTCTTTGGTGGCAATGGCTTCTGGAAGCAGAAATCAGTGCATCTGCATGCATTTTGCATGGACCCTCTGAGCGGCCGCGCAGCTTAGAGAGAACATCAAATACAAACATGGAAATAAAGCTTCAACCTGTTTCTCACCACTATCCCTTAACAGTGACTCAATCCCAGAGAAATATCACTGTTATTTCAATTCATTAATTTTCTACTTGATTAACACTTTCGAGTTTCTTTTTGAGCTGTGAAGACAATTTTACAATTACATAGTATTAATGGCCTAAACTTTATCAGTTTTAACAACATGAAGATTTCTATCTCTAATAATTTCCTTGAATGCTCCCCATATTAGAAAACAGAAGTAGTGAAGGTGACTTGTTCACCTGAATTTAACTGAATTGAAAAGAATCCAACTAAGAGAAAACCCTTTCCTTTTTGAACTAAACTCATATTTATTTCTGAAATGAAGTCACGACAAAACTAATTGCTTAATTCTGTTTATTCTACCTGTCATCAACTCAAATGCATCATTATCTTCTGTATTATACTATAGTGATCCACCACCACTTTACTGTAGTTATATATTGTCTTAGAACTGATTCACTTAGGTGAGTATTCCAGAATGACTTTTTGACCTTTAAAACAACCTTCATGGAAGTAATGAGAACCAAGTGATGCTTTTGAAGGGTATTTTTTTCAATTTACGGGTATTTCCTTAATCAAAAGAAACAAAAATTATACCTGATTTTCTAAACTGAAAGTCTAATGCACAACTGCTTCTTTTGTTCACACATAAAAGTCTCCCAAAGTAAACAAAACCCATTGCTCACATACACTCATGCATTTTAAAAGAAGTCACTGTGGCTGAAGAAATGCTAACAAGTTAATAGTAAACCCAATCAGGTACCTAGAAAACCCATGTGCCGTAATTTCAAATTTAAGAATCCAAACTTTAAAATCAGTGATGTTGAAATTTACATGAATGGCACACTTTGAAGAAGAGTTGGATAAATATTCCAGGCATTATAATTTATTTGGTATTAGTATAGCAACAGCTATAAATTTTGACCAGTCCAATACTTTCTTTTATGCTTCAGCTCATAGACATTCTTCCTTACAATATATTGCCTTTACTGCTATGACACATATAAATAACAGGCTTCTGTGAGCTAATGAGTTGTATCTTATTTAGGGGAGGATAGACAATTCGACTGCTTTATACATAATTAATAACCATAATATTTATTCCTCTACACATTTTTGCAAGTGATAAAATTGAAAAGGAATTGGCATAGACAAAGTCTTTTCCCTGGGGTGGGGGAGTTCAGAACTTGAGGGCGTAGGTTTAGGGTGAGAGGGGAAAGATATACAGGGGAACCTCGATTATCCGAACGTGATGGGCGGGCACTATTTCATTCGGATAATCGGTTATTTGGTTAATTGATCAGATGCCTTTTCTCTGGGGCTCGGAGCTTTTAAAGTCTGCTCCCTGTTCAGGAGACTAGCACCAGTACACAATCGCCCCCTCTCCGGGGAAGCTGGACTATACACCAACAACAAGGCTGCTGCTGCTGTTGCAGCTGTTGCAGTAGCCTTTATGGGGTAAGTCTCCAAATAGCGCACACACAGACACAGCCACACACACAACCTTTTACTGCAACGTTTTGACAGGTTCCACCTCTGCCCTGTACAGGACAATATTGGCGAGATTATCTGGGGAAGGGGGTGGGGTTAGGGTACACCCCTCTGTAGAACTCCAGGGAAAGTGTGGGAGAGAGAGAGAGGGCAGGTAGACAGTCATTTGGAGATGGTGCCTGTTTAATCACTGTAAACAAAAGACTCGATCACTGTTGGAAACACATCTTTGATGTAATGTTTCCATTGGGACCTCGAGATCTCCTTTGGATAATCCGATTTTGGGATAATTGGTATTCGGATAATCGAGTTTGCTCTGTAAAAGATACCCAAGGGGCAACCTTTTCATGCAGAGGCTGGTACGTGTATGGAATGAGCTGCCAGAGGAAGTGATGGATGCTGTACAATTGCAACATTTAAAAGGCATTTGGATGGGTATATGTATAGGAAGGGTTTGGAGGGATATGAGCCGGGTGCAGGCAGGTGGGACTAGATTGGGTTGGGATATCTGGTCGGCATGGACGAGTTGAACCGAAGGGCCTGTTTCTGTGCTGTACATCTCTATGACAGGTCATAGTCCAACAGGTTTATTTGGAAGCACTAGTTTTCGGAGTACTGCTCCTTCACCAGGTGGTCGTGGAGAATAAGATTGTAAGACACAACTTATAGCAAAAGTTTACAATGTGATGTAACTAAAAAGTAATGGGACTATGTATATAGTTGTTTTTAAGCAATTGCATAATCATGATAAACAAAATATGTTTTTAAGAAGAATACTCTTTATTGCTACTCTACAAAAGTGTTCTTGCTTTATTTTTGTCATTTTAAAAAATCATCCATGCACTTTGCATCTTCTGCTAGAGCCTCATAGTGATCGCTACCGAACATGTAAATCCAGATTTCAACTTAGAGATTCAGCATGTTTGTGGGATTCAAGGAACTGTTGCTGCTGGTTTCCTGTACGTCCTTCAGAACTTTACTGCAGTGATTCTTTAAGTATTTCTAAAATTTATTATGAAATGTAGGCGTCACAGACAAGGCCAGAATTTATTCTCCATCCCAAATTGCCCGTGAAAAGTTATTGTAAGCAGCCTTCTTTGAATCACTGGAATCCTGTTTTAAAGTGTGATGTCCAGAATTAGAACACAACACTACAGTAAGGTTGAACCCAGTGCTTTATAAAGGTTCCTTGCTTTTGTATTCTATCTTCCTTAGCAGAGAGATCGATGACAACGGGGCATATATTTAATTGTTCGAAAGATTAGTGGGAAACAACGAAAAATGTTTTCTCCAAAAGAGCAGCAGAGGCCTGAAACCCTCTGCCTGAAAGAGTAATGGGGTTAGAAACCCACGATTCATTTAAAAGAGACCTAGGTATATGGGTGTGCAGTAACTTGCAGATCTGTGGACAGAGTGCTGGAATGTGAGATTAGGAAGGATTCAAGATGATCTGTTTGGAATAAGCTGTTCCCTTTGGCTGAAGATCGAGAACCAATTTAAGTTGAATGTAAAAAGGATGAAAAGGACACAAATTTCTAGACAATACAAAACTTGGGAAATTGTGAATAATAAAAATGGATAGTAAGGCACTTCAAAGGGATAGTTGGAGGAATGGGCAGAGAAGTGGCATGTAAAATTTAATACAGAGAAGAGTGAAGTGATTTATTTTGATATGAAAACCATAGAGGCAATGTAAAACAAAAGATACAGTTTTAAAGGAGCCATAGAGACAAAGGATCCTGGGTGTGGATATGCATACCTCATTGAAAGTGGCAGGGCAGCTTGAGAGCGCAGCTAATAATGTATACAATATATTAACCTGCCTCAGTCAGGGCATAGAATATAAGAATCAAGGAAGTTACATTCAACCAGGTATCTATAAAATGCGGATTTGATCTCAACAGAAGTATACAGCCTCAGTTGAAGCCTTGTGTCTGGTGCTGGATATCACACTTCAGGAGGAATGTGCTGAGAAGTTTCATGTAAATGGTTTTGGGATTGAGGAACTTGACTGACTTAGAAAGACTGAAGTTGTTGAGTCTATTCTCCTTGGAGAAGAGAGGGTTGAGAGGAGATTTAATAGTTATTCAAAAATAAAGGAAATGAACAGAGTAGATGGAGAGGAACTTCCCTTTAGAGTAAGTATTGAGACCATAGGGGACTGACTTAAAGTAGTTGGCAAATGAAGGAATGGTGACATGAGGGAAAACATTTTCTCTCAGCAAATACTGAAATTCTGAAATACACTGCCTCATATTATGATGAGGCAGGGTAAGTTGAGACTTTCAAAAGGCAATTGGATTATTGAAGAGGAAAAACATGCAGGGCCACAAGGAAAAAGCTGGGAGTGGTGCCAGTTAAACTGCTTTTCCCAGGATCAGCACAGTCATGACGGTCTAAATGGCCTCCTCCTATAACCGTTCTGTGATTCTTTGAAAAACATTCTAATGCAATATGTGATTAAAATAATCATCTATTCCTACTCATAGTTCACACATCTGCACAAATGCAGGAAGGATGGTACTGATTTCTGAGGGAGTCCACAACCAGGGGTCACAATCTAAGGATATAGGATAGGCCATTGAGGATTGAGATGAGGAGAAACCCAGATTCTCTGCGAAAGAAAATAGTTGACGCCAACACATTGACTGCTTTCAAGAAAGAGTTATAGAGTCACATAGCATGGAAGCAGACCCTTCAGTCCAATAGTCCATGCTGACCATGTTCCCAAACTAAACTAGTCCCACTTGCCTGCGTTTGGCCATTATTCCTTCAAACCTTTCCTATTCATGTACTTATCCAAATGTCTTTTCGACTGTGTCTTGAGTCTTGTGTATGAATACCTGCAAAAGTCTGAAGGAAAACGCCTAATCCCTCCTATGCCCAGTATCTTTTCAGGAGTATTAATTATGAAAAACTCATGTGCTTACACAGCCTCATGTAAATTAAGGTGTTTGCTGAATTTTCAATTCTGACAATTTACTAGTTAAATTTTAATTGTTATCCAAATTCATTTGAGAATTATTCTAACTAGTCTCCCACCTATTGCCCCATAGTTTAAATAGCTAGCAAATTAAAAGTAAGTTCATAAGGAGTGAGTACACGGGAAGACCAAGAACTGACACTTTCAATTTAGCCTACAAACATGTAGGGAATATACTGTGAAACATGATTCGGGATCACAGTACCCAGAGACAGCCATTTCCATGCTGTTAGTTTCATTTTAAATGTAGCTGAACCTGCATCCACCACTTCCTTTTGCAGTTATTTCACACATAAATCACTTGTGTAAAAATGTTGCCCCTCATGTCCTTTTTAAAACTTTCTATCTCACCTTAAATATGTGCCTCCTAGTTTTGAACTCCCCCATCCTAGGGAAAATACCCTTGCTATTCACCTTATCTATGTACCTCATAATTTAATAAAACTCTGTAAGGTCACCTCTCAAACTCCTACACTCCAGTGGAAACATCCCAGCCTATCCAGTCTATTTTTATAACTCAAACCCTCCATTCCCAGCAACATCCTGGTAAATTTTTTCTGAACCCTCTCCAATTTAATAACATCCTTCCTATTGCAGAGCAACCAGAACTGCACATAGTACTCCAGAAGAGGCCTCACCAACATCCTGTACAACCTCAACATGACGACCCAATTGCTATACTCAATGATCTGAACTAAACGCCGCCTTAACCACCCTGTCGACCTGTGGTGCAAATTTCAAAGAATAATGTGCTTGAACCCCATGATCTCTCTATACTGCAACACTACCCAGGACCCTACCATTATTTCTATAAGTCCTGCCTTTATTCTACCAAAATGCAATACCTCATATTTAGACAATAGACAACAGGTGCAGGAGTAGGCCATTCTGCCCTTCGAGCCTGCACCACCATTCATTATGATCATGGCTGATCATCCTCAATCAGTATCCTGTTCCTGCCTTATCTCCATAACCCTTGATTCCACTATCCTTGAGAGCTCTATCCAACTCTTTTCCAGAGACTGGGCCTCCACTGCCCTCTGGGGAAGAGCATTCCACACAGCCACCACTCTCTGGGTGAACAAGTTTCTCCTCATCTCTGTCCTAAACGGTCTACCCCGTATTTTTAAGCTGTGTCCTCAGGTTCGGTACTCACCCATCAGCGGAAACATGTTTCCTGCCTCCAGAGTGTCCAATCCTTTAATAATCTTATACGTCTCAATCAGATCCCCTCAGTCTTCTAAACTCAAGGGTATACAAGCCAAGT
>NC_057711.1:36863746-36914102 GCF_004010195.1 Chiloscyllium plagiosum | reverse complement strand
CACTACATCCACTGGATCTCCCTTGTCCATCTTCAGAGTTACATCCTCAAAAAATTCCAGAAGATTAGTCAGGCATGATTTCCCCTTCATAAATCCTTGCTGACTCTGACCTATCCTGTTACTACTATCCAGATGTGCCGTAATTTCATCCTTTATAATTGACTCCAGCATCTTTCCCACCACTGCGGTCAGACTAACTGGTTTATAATTTCCTGCTTTCTCTCTCCCACCTTTCTTAAAAAGTGGTATAACATTAGCCACCCTCCAATCAGCAGGAACTGATCCTGAATCTATTTGGGCACACGGTGGCACAGTGGTTAGCACTGCTGCCTCACAGCGCCAGAGACCCGGGTTCAATTCCCACCTCAGGCGACTGACTGTGTGGAGTTTGCACATTCTCCCTGTGTCTGCGTGGGTTTCCTCCCACAGTCCAAAGATGTGCAGGGTCAGGTGAATTGGCCATGCTAAATTGCCCGTAGTGTTAGGTAAGGGGTAAATGTAGGGGAATGGGTGGGTTTCGTTTCGGTGGGTCAGTGTGGACTTGTTGGGCCGAAGGGCCTGTTTCCACACTGTAATCTAATCTAATCTAATCTATCGAACTCTGGAAAATAATCACCAACGCATCCACAATTTCTAGAGCCACCTCCTTCAGTACCCTGGGATGTAGACCATCAGGCCCCAGGGACGTATCAGCCTTCAGACCTAACCGTCTCTCCAACACCAATTCCTGGCAAATATAAATTCCCTTCAGCCACTGTTACCTCTGGGAGATTGCTTGTGTCTTCCCCAGTGAACACAGATCTGAAGTACCAATTCAACTCTTCTACCATTTCTTTGTTCCCCGTAATATATTCCCCTGTTTCTGTCTTCAAGGGCCCAATTTTAGTCTTAACCATTTTTTTCCCTTTCACATACCTAAAAAAGCTTTTACTATCCTCCTTTATATTTTTGGCCAGTTTACCTCCGTACCTCATTTTTTTCTCTGCTTATTTCCTTCTTACTAATCCTCTGTTGTTCTTTAAAAGCTTCCCAGTCCTCCGTTTTCCCACTCATCTTTGCTATGTTATACTTTTTCTCTTTTGACTTTATATGTTTCTTAACTTCCCTCGTCAGCCACGGCCACCCATGCCTCCTTTATAGTCCTTTAATAGTCCTTGATAAAGGACTTATCAACTATAATGACAATAGCTTGCATTTACTTTGGGACTACTGTTTGGGGGCCTGTAGATGTCTCCCAAGAGGGTCTTTTTACCCTTAGTATTTCGATTAATATTTACCCTTAGTATTATCCTTAGTATCCACACTGACTCGACATCCCCTGACTCTCGGTCCCCCCGCGCAAGGGACTGAATATTACAGGGCCACCCGTCAGTCTGTCCTTACAATAGCACGTATAGCCTTGAATATTCATTTCCCAGGCTCTGTCTACTTGAAGCCACTTCTCAGTTATCCCCACAATATCGTAGCTGCCAATTTCCAAAAGAGCCTCAAGCTCATCCATCTTATTTCTAATACTTCGTGCATTCATACATAGTATTTTTAATTTGTTACTGCCCTCACCCTTCCTATCAACTCCTATTTCACTCAATCTTACGGCACGATCTCTTTTTGAGTTTTCTGCTTCATTGATACCGTTGTCTTTCTTGACTTCCCTTGTTCTAACTTTCCCTTCAATTTTCTTCTTAAACTTCCAGTTTGTCCCCTCCCCCCCCGCTATTTAGTTTAAACGCAGCTCTGTTGCAGTCGCAAACCTGCCTGCCAGAATGCTGGTCCTCAACCTATTAAGGTGCAAACCATCTCTTTTGTATAATTTATGTTTACCACAAAACATACCCCAGTGATCCAAGAATTTAAATCCTTGCTTCCTGCACCAGTTCCCCTGCCACACATTCAAGTCCATTATCTCCCTGTTCCTGGCCCCTCCAGCCTGAGGAACTGGAAGCAAACCGGAGATAACCACTCTGGACGTCCTGCTTTTCAGCCTTCTTCCTAGTTCTCCGAAGTCCCGCTGTAAAATGTTCCTCCTCGTCTTCCCGACATCATTTGTGCCGACAAGTACTACCACCTCTGGCTCTTCACCTTCTCCCTTGAGGATTTCCTGTATTCTGTCTGCGATGTCCTTAATCCTGGCACGAGGAAGGCAACACACCATCCGTAAATCCCACCTGTTGCCACAGAAACCCCGTTCAGTTCCTCTCACTATGGAGTCCCCTATCACCACGGCTCTGTGCGATGTCTGACTCCTCGGCTCTGCCTCCACGCCAACTTTTGATTGACAGACCTGACCGCCTCGTGGACTGGCAGTGTCATCTGTCTCTACTGTTTCCAAAAGGTTCAACTTGTTCCTGACAGGTACTTCCCCCGCGGTTTCTTGCACCTGTCTCCTCTCTGCCTTCCTCATCGTCTTCTCTCTTCTGCTCTCTTCTGGTATGGTCGGTGTAATAATCTCGCCGAAGGTCCTGTCCAGAAAGATCTTGTTCTCTCGGATGAGCCTAAGGTCCTCGAGTTCTTTCTTCACTTTCTTCAGTGCTGCGATATGCTCTGTCAGTAGCTGAACGTGCACACACTTTCCACAGATATACAAGCCAGATACACCAGAATCGTTGACCTCCCACATAATGCACGTAGCACACTGAACCAGCTGGGCAGTCATGTCTTCACCCTCTTCAACTGTGGTATAATCACTTCACTCAACCTCCTTGTCGAAGACTCCTGAGCTAAAGACTCTCTCTTCTCTCAACAGGAACTTCCCTGGACTCTCTTTTTGGGGCAAGTCTGTGGACTTTAAAGTTAGGTTAGAGGAAGTGGGTGGGAGAGAGGGCCTACTTTGTAGGGAGTCTAGAATACACCCACTCAAATAACAATCACTTACCTTCCCAACCGGCTATGTGCTCCGACTTCACTTCCGTCCAGCTCCCGCCGCTCTCTGCTGCATATTTATCCACATTTAACTTCATCTGTCATTCTTCAGCCCATGACCCGATTGGTCAAGATCTCTTTGTAATCTTAGATAACCTTCTTCACTGTCCACTATACCACTAATTTTGGTGTCATCCGCAAACTTACTAACCATCCAATTTGTTTATATAAATGACAAAGAAAAGTGGACCCAGTACAGATCCCTGTGGAACACCACTGGTCACAAGCCTCCAGTCTGAAGAACAACCCTCCACCACCGCCCTCTGTCTCTTACCTTCATGTTATGGAGAGGAAACAGGAACAAAGTACTGAGTTGGATGTTCAGCCATGACTATGTTGAATTCTGGAACAGGCTTGAAGGGCTGAGTGGCCCATTCCATCTATTTTCTATTTGCAGGGCTCAGGGTTAAAGAAGAAATTTTAGATTAGCAGAATTTTTCTTACAGAGAACTGGCAAAGATGAGAGACCAAATAGCCTCCATTGAAACTACAATCATTCTATAATTCTGGAATTTGATCTTTCAGCATTATTTCAGAGTCCTGATGCTGTGTGACTTGGAATTGAACTTGCCTGGAATGGTGTTTCTGTGGGCCTGATGGATTATTCTTTGAGTTACAGATTTGAAACATGCTGCCAAAGGAGCTTTGGTAGTTGCTGCAGTATTGGTACACACTGCATTGAAATTAACCTGAAGCACGGTATAAATGTTTAAGACTGTGAATGAGGTGCCTTTTAGGTGAACAGCTGCTTTGTTCTGGATGATGTTGAACATGAACATTTTTGGTGCTACAGTTGTTAAGGCAAGTTGGAAGTGTTCCAGAGAATTCCTGACTTGTGACTTATAGGTGGTGTGAAAGCTTTGAGAAGTCAGGTGGCTAGAAACTTACTGCAAATTCCCAACTTCTGATCAAATCAAAATAGTACCTGTTGACGCATACTACTGCATATTCTGAGGAATTGGGAAAAGTTGGGATAGATTAGGCAAGATTGACGCACCAAGCGACTCAAATATTCTTGTACACTGATCATTGAAAGCAAGCATGCAGATGTAGCAAACATTTGGGAAGGCAAATGGTATGTTGGCCTTCATTGCAAGAGGATTTGAGTACAGGAGAGGAAAAGTTTTACGAAAGCTGGGCCTTGGTGAGTCTACACCTGAAATATTACGTGGAATTCTGGATTCCTTCCCCAAGATATACTTGTCATACAGGGAGTGCTACATAGATTCACCAGACTGATTCCTTGGTATGCTGTAGTAGGTTTGTTAGATAAGGAGAGTTTGGGTTGCCTGGGACTATATTCGCTAGAGTTTAGAAGACTGTGGGCCATGCTCAATGAAATGTTAGAAACATTCTGACAGGTCTGATAGAGTGGATGCAGATTCAGAACAAGGGTTCATGGTCCCAAGAACCCATGAAATTCTCTACCACTGAAGATTGCAGAGGCAAAATCATTAAATATATTTAAGAAAGAAATATTTTTCTAGAAGTTAAAGGTGTCAGTGGTATGGGGAGAGCATTGGAGTTTGGTGTTCAGATAGAGAATCCGCAGTGATCATGTTGAATGAAAGAGTAAACTCTATGTTTCTATGGATTGAGCACACTGCAGCCACCAGCAAACACTCCACCTCTGACCAAATGATAGAAGAAAGGTTGTTGATGAATCAATTAAAATGATTGGACCTAAGAAAGTCCCTTAAGAAATCCCTGAAACATAACGTGGGGCTCCGAAATGTAGAGAAGGCAGGTTCTGTCAAGGCATTCAATGGGGCATTAGATAATTATTTAAATAGAAATGATGTGCAGCCTTATAAGGATAGGACAAGAGAATCGCACTAGGTCATGTCACTCGTTCACAGAGTTGGTGCAGGCACAATAGGCCAAATATAATGATTCCGTGGTCAAATGTTGCTTTGATGCCAGGGACAGCCACTCTCACCTCATTTCTGGAATTCAGCATGGAGTTAAGTAGTTGAGGGAGAACCCAAAATAGGTATCGATGATTGAGCTATTGGTGAGTAATACAGCTTGATAGAACTGTCAAGGACAAACTTTCATCATATTTTTGATGACTGAGAATAGACTGATTGGCCTTGATTGGATTTGTTTGGTCTTTTGTGCACATGACGTTACTGGGCAGTTTTCCAAACTTTTACATAGATACCAATGCTGTATCTGGAATAGCTTAGCTAGAGGCCTGCCTAGTTTTGGAGCATAGGTTCTTTAGCATTATGGCCACGATATTGTCAAGTCCTGTAGTGTTTTCTGAATCTGTTGAACTTGACTGTTTCTTGACATCACCTGTCATGTAACAGACAGCCTGATAGACTAGATTTCATTTGGGGATAGATGTGTTGCAAAAATAGGGAGAAGGTGAAGCTGGGAGTGCTTGGGAGAAGAGAAATTGTATTCAGTCCTGATGTGGGAGTAGGTTTGGATCTTCCTCATTGGTGAGGGACAGGGGATGAGAGAAGTCACAGGATTTCAGAATTGTTACAGCACAGAAAGACGGCATTTGGCCCATTGTGCCTGCACACTTCTATTACCTAGTGTAAATTTCCTGCCTTTTCCCCATGTTCCTGCACACCATTTGTTCCCCAAGTAATCATGAAATGCCTGTTTGAATGCCTCAGTTGAACCTGCCTCCACAACCTTTTTTGACAGGGCAGTCCATATTCTAATTACTCACTGAAAAAATCTTGAAAAAGTGTTTTCTTCTATTGCCAGGATCATAAAGGGTCTTGAAGTGCATGTGAAGAGGATCTTTCCTCTTCCCGTTGCCCTTGTTTTGCTTGCACATCACTTTAAATCTATGCCCTCTTGCTCTTTTTTTCACTTTTATGAGCAGGAACGGCTTCTACCAATCTATTCTATCCGGCCTGCTCATGACTTTGAAAGTCTCAATCAGAATTCCTTTCGGTTTTCTCTTCAGGGAGAACAACTTCTTAAACTTATCATAGCTGAATTTCTCATACCTGGAACCACTCTTATAAGTTGCTTCTATACTATTTCTAATGCATTCACTACTTTCTTATAACGTAGTACCCACAACTGTAAACTATACCACAGCTATACCACAGCTAAGTGTCTTGTACAAGTTCAACATCACCTCCCTGTTCTTGTGCTCTGTGCTTCTATTAATAAAACCGAGAACACTATGTAATTTAATTGCTGCTTTCACCACCCATCTCTTCAATGATCGTGCTCATGAGATTAGATTAGATTCTCTACAGTGTAGAAACAGGCCCTTCGGCCCAACAAGTCCACACCAATCCTCCGAAGAGTAACCCACCCAGTCCCATTTCCCTCTGACTAATACACCTAACACTACGGGCAATTTAGCATGACCAATTCACCTGACCTGCACATCTTTGGACTGTGGGAGGAAACTGGAACACCCAGAGGAAACCCACCCAGACACGGGGAGAATGTGCAAACTCCACACAGACAGTTGCCCGAGGCTGGAATCAAACCTGGGACCCTGATGCCGTGAGACAGCAGTGCTAACCACTGAGCCACCATGCTGCCCATAACAATTGGTAATGGATTCATGGTCATCATTACTCTCTTACTCAGATTTTTTTATTGAATGCAAATTCCATTATCTGCCATGGTAGGATTTGAACCTGGGTCTCCAGCACATTACCTGGGCCTCTGGATTAACAATCCAGTGGTAACACGACTATACCATCACCTGGCCTGCACCCCCTTGAGAATTGCACTCCCTATTTTATATGGTCTTTCAAGTTCATACAACCAAAATGCATCACCTCTCACTCCTCACCCTTCTTTGCATTGAACCTCATCTACCACCTATCTGCCCAGTCCTCCAACTTGTGGATGTCCTTTTGGTGTTCCACACTCTGCTTTACAGTTTACAACTCTTTCAAGTTAGTGCTATCTGCAAACTTTGAAATTGTCCACTTCATACCACAGTCCAGACCATGAATATATAACGGGAAAAGCAAGGGTCCCAATATTGACCTCGGGGAACTCCATTATAAACCTTCCTCCAGTTCCAAACTATCCATTTACCATTATTCTCTGATTCCAATTATTCAGCCAATTCTTAATATTTTGCATCCATGTAGTTTTTATGTCAGACCTTTATAATTTTCCTCACAAGCCTGTTGAGTAAAAGAAATTCCAGCTTCATTAATTCACTCTCTGCTATGGTGGGATTTGAGACCTTGTAACCTAGAGCATTTCCCTGGACGTCTGGAGTGCTGATCCAGTGAGATTGCCATGACACCACCTGCTACATTGCGTGGTAAGGTCCCAGTTGGAGGTGCGATGGTATTAGCAATTGTTTCTGATGATACTGGAGTTGGGAGGAGGTAGGTGGTGTTGGCCTTGAGGAAACACTCACAGTCCTTGACCATAAGCAATGCTATACTTTCACCTAGCCTCGGCTCTTTTCTTTCATCTGTCCAAACTACTGGGCTCCCCAAGGCATGGGAAATTTGACCATCTGTGCTTAAAAATTGAATATTTGTTAAAATGAAGGCAAGCAGCATAATTGCAAGTTGCAATACTTGAATAACCAACCTATATCCCACAGTCCAGTTAATTGTTTGCTACTTGTTCTCCTTAATTCTAATCTAGAAATATGCAGGTTTTAGTATGACCCAAACTCATTCAGTTTTGAGAATTGAAAGTAAATTCATTATCTTTGACATTTCCACATTTATTCTCTTCTGGTCACCTGTGAGTTTGTTCTGTGCCAGAAGGTTGTGCTTAATGACAGGAAAATTATCCATTTTAATAGTACAAGCAGAAATGGAGTGTGACATATATGGTAAGGAATTGGGAAGAAAAGAAATCTGGGTTGACTTTTATTATGGAAGAATTTGAGTTTAGGGGTAAGGAAGCATTGGTGAGACCATATCTGGAGTATTACGTACAGTTTTGATTTCCTCACCTGAGGATACGTATGCTTGCCTGAGAAAGGGTGCAAAGAAAGTTCACCAGACTGATTCCAGGGTTGGATGTATTGCCATATGAGGAGAGACTGAGGAGACTGTGCCTGTTTTCTCAAGAGTTTAGAAAATGAGAAGTGATCCCAATCAGCATACGAAACTCTTACAGGGCTAAACAGGGTAGCTGAGGAAAGAACGTTTTCTCTTGCCTGCTGGCGTGTCCAAGTGTCTCAGTCAGGAAATAAGACATAGGCCCTTAATGAAAAATGAGGGTGAATTTCTTCAACAGCGTTGACGAATCATTAGAGTTTTCAATCAAAGAGGGTTGCAGAGGTACAGCCATTGAGCATATTCAAGACAGAAATCAATAGATTTCTGGATATTAAAGAAAGTAATTTATACAATGTTAAAAATCACATAACACCAGGTTATAGTCCAACAGGTTTATTTGGAAGCACTAGCTTTCGGAGCGCTGCTCCTTTATCAGGTGGTTATGGAATATAAGATCATAAGACACAGAATTTATAGCAAAAGTTTACAGTGTGATGTAACTGAAATTATATATTGAAAAAGACCTAGATTGTTTGTTAAGTCTCTCATCTTTTAGAGCGAACATGTTGGTTTCAATTCTTTCATATGTAAATGGCAGAACCTTTTTAAAGTTCACTTGAGAATGTAACTAACAATTGATGTCATGTCGGCCAATATAATTAATTGATAGTGCGGCAAAATGTGTTGGAGTTCAAGATTAGCCATAATCTAGTTGAATGGCATAGCAGACTTGATCGGCTGAATAACCTACTCCTGCTCTATTTCCCATGTTCCCAGTACAGCTGACCAGGATATCATGGAAATTTGTTGCTCACCTGTTTCACAAATTATTTTAAAGCATCTTATTTTTAATTGCATAAGGAAAAAAATTGTGTACAGTAGTTTTATTGCACAGCACAGCACCTTTAACAGTTTAAATGGTACAATGTATATATTTTGTTTAATAGTATGCATACAGCTGGAAGTGCCTTTCTTGATATATATGGTTTAATTATAATAATAATTGGCAGAGTTTTAAGCTTATACAAAATTGGTTCTCATCGTTGGTTAACAATTATATCTGTTTCTCTAATAGAATATTCCAGAGGTGGATGAAGAGGGTTACTGTATCAAGCCAGAAGTGAACCAAATCAATATCCTTATGTTTGACATTAGATGTTTCAAGTTACCTTCATTTCATTAATACTTTGGGGTAATCAGTAAGGTACAAAATGGAAATAAGACAGATCATTACAGAAAATAGCTGTAATTGTTGTATTTCAGACAAACTGCTCTTTCGACTAGCTAGGTATCACAGGAATGTTAAATAAAATGAGAACTTAATTTCTCACTGGCACTTCAATTTAGTAATTAATCTTGAAATGTTAAATGTTTGGAACATAAACTATTGGAAAGTAAAAGTATGCTAACATCCTAAATTATTACATTGGATTATAGTGAAGTGCTACCAGGTGTGGAAAAGAAGTCTTCTAAACATTTAGTTGTTTGGAATTCAAAGTTAATATTCATTTCATGCCTGCACACAATTGCAAGAAGAAATTGAACATGTTTTTGTTCATTGAAATGTTAAACCTAGGCTAACATAATATCCTATTGCAATCATAAAATTGTGTTTCTCTCCCTTGACTAATGAAAACATGCCAAAGAAAACAATTTCTACTCATCAAGTGATTCAGGCTCAGAGGATGAGGAACCCAGGAAGTTCCATGTGCAAATAAAACCTGTTCAACCAAATAATGGTACTAACCACACATTGGAAGAACTGAAAGCATCCATTGGGAATATTACACTTTCTCCCTCCCCATCTGTAAGTAATATTTTCATTTTATTTGGCAATGATGATGTGAAGGAGAAAGTGAGGTCTGCAGATGCTGGAGATCAGAGCTGGAAATGTGTTGCTGGAAAAGCGCAGCAGGTCAGGCAGCATCCAGGGAACAGGAGAATCGACGTTTCGGGCATAAGAAGGGCTTCCTGAAGAAGGGCTTATGCCCAATGATGATGTGAAGCCTGTTTGGGAATTTTGGAAGTATATTAAAATACTAATTAGTTCTTAGAGGTCATTGAAAATGTGCATAAAAATGTTCAATTTATAATGTTAAATAATATTTTACTATGCTTTCATGATTGTTTCTTTTCAATAATGATTGCTTCTAGTTATTTTTGTTTTGGTGTTACACTATAGCATAATTGTTGTCACCGGTTTTGTTCATCAGAAGGCAGAGTTTCACTGTGGGTGATGGTGGTCAAAATGCAATAATCGGCTGACTTAGTCAGAATTAGTCTCCTTATTTAAAAGAAGGTTAAACCTGCATTTGAAGCAGTTCAGGGAAATTTACTAGTCTAATAGCTAGAATGTGGGTTGACTGATGAGCAATGGCTGGACAAGCTGGGCTTTTATCTGCTGGAGTTTAGAAGCATGAGAGATGACTTGATTGAAGCATACAGGATCATAAAAGGTATTGACGAAGTGCATGTGAAGAGGAGCTTTGCTCTTATTGAAGGTGTAGATCTAGGGCTCACTGTTTAAAAACATGATTTTGCCTACATAAGACAGAGGAAGAGATTTTTTTCCCCTTAACGTTTGAGAGTATTTGAAACTGGCTTCCTCAGAGGTTGGTGGAAGTAGGATCTTTAAATTCTTTCAAGATAAAGGTGGATAGATCCATAACAAAACAGGTGATTAAAGGTTATTGGGTAGGTGGGAATGTGGAGTAATCAGATCAGCCATAATCATATTGAATGGCTTGAGTGGCTTATTTCTGCTCTAAATCATATGTTTGTAAGATACATAATAAGTATATTATGTATTCCAGATAAATACATGTTTTAAATGAATCTGATAAATGCTATGACACTCCATTGTTTCTTGCTGTGAAGTATCATACCGTTGATTCATCATTAATTGAAGTTAAAGATGAAATTGGATATCTTGTGCCGAATTATATTGACTCTTTAGGGAATAAGTAGTTCAATCTGGCAAATGAGGTTGAGAGTGTGGTGCTGGAAAAGCACAGCAGGTCAGGCAGCATCTGAGGAACAGGAAAATCGATGTTTCGGGCAAAAGCCCTTCATCAGCCATTCGGCCTGATGAAGTGCTTTCACCTTCAATTCATCAATTTTCCTGCTCCTCGGATGCTGCCTGACCTGCTGTGCTTTTCCAGCACCACATTCGACTCGAATCTCCAGCAACGGCAATCCTCACTTTCACCAATCTGGTGAATGTCTAATTTGTTTTTCAATATTTGTTCAAGTTTGAATTGAATTAGGTTCTCTGAAAGCCATGTTAAGAGATGTTTCATGGTTATCATGCATCTTTCAACCCATTACTGATTCTGGCACAGCAAATCAAGAAATCCTCAAAACGTCAATTGGATTTTTGTATATCTTTCATGAGCTTCATGCCAGCTTTATATAAACCACCAAACTCTGCACTTCCAAACAGTCCTAATTTGAATACAAAAATCATGCAATTAAATTAAGACTAAGAAGATCCTCAGTTTCTGCAGAGACAAAGCACATCTTTCTAATTCTGAATAGAATTGACATTACGGGGTTGTGCAGTTTTGGGTAATTAGCTCAAGGGCATTTGTTTTATTGAGAATTGGGGCTGAAGAGTGAAAAAGGAAGCTAAAAATAATGAATTTTGATGTTAATGATGGAAGCTATGACTTTTTATTATTGATAGTAACTTTAATCTATCAAACTTAATATTGAGCAGTGTGTAATCAACACGTACAGCTTGAAGGCCAGTGCAAAAATTCACAAGATCCTGAAGATAGGTTTTCCATGAAGAACACCTTTCACTTTATTGGACTCCTTACTTGGCCTTTGGCTTATTCACCAACTTCAGTTTACCTTGCCAACTGGCTTTAGTATTCTTAACTGAAGGCTTGAAGTATAGCTGAGAACTTATAACTGTAAAAATATTTTTTATAAAATCATGGAGTCATGCAGCACAGAATCAGATCTATCATCCATGCTCACCCAGACATTCCAATCTGACCCAGTCCCATTTGCCAGCCCATATCCCCCTCAACACTTCCTATTCATATCCCCATCCAGGTACCTTTTAAAATTGTCACATTTAAAGGCATTCGCCTCCGCCTCCACCAATTCCTCTGACAGCTCATTCCATACATGCACTGTCCTCAGGTCCTTTTCAAATCTTTCCCCTATCACCTTAAACATATGTCCTCTAGTTTTGGACTCCCCCATTTTAGAAAAGTGACCTTGGCTGTTCACCCTATCTATACCCCTCATTATTCTATAAATCTCTAAGGTCAGAAATCTGCCTTTTGATATAATTATGTTACAGTGTAATTCCATAGCTGAATAATTAAACTATTCTTTTGGTTTTCATCTTTTACATGCTGACTTCAGAGGCATAGCCCGGTAAGTATGTATTTCATCTTTGAAGGGCCCTTTAGTGAGTATTTGCTTAATTGCATATATGTATGTGCATGCTTAATTTATGTTTTTTATGTTATTTATTTGTGCTTTGGTGTATGCACTAATGGGAGTTATATTTTTGAATTTTGTTATTACAACTTGCAATAACTCAAAGTTTGTGAGAAGATTTGTAGCTCGGGTGCTCGTTGCTGTGGTTCTGTTCCCCGAGCTGGAAGTTTTTGTTGCAAACGTTTCGTCCCCTGTCTAGGTGACATCCTCAGTGCTTGGGAGCCTCCAGTGAAGCGCTTCTGTGGTGTTTCCTCCGGCATTTATAGAGGCCTGTCTCTGACCCAGAGTTTGGGTTGAATTTGTGGTAAGACTGTTTGTTCTAACCTTTGCATTACTGCTTCTGCTATGAGTCCCGAGATCGGTGAGCCCATGGGTGTTCCGTTGATTTGTTCGTATATCTGGTTGTTGAATGTGAAACTATCTAGCTCTACCTCAAGGTCAAAAATTCTTCTTCCACCTCCTATGAGGAAGAAAGTTCCAAAGACTCATGACCCTTTGAGAGAAATAATTTAGTCTCATCTCTGTCTTAAATAGGTGACCCTATTTTTAAACAATGACTCCTCGTTCTAGATTCTTCCATGGAAGGTAATATCTTCTCCAAATCCACCAAATCAAGACCCCTCAGATGTGGGATTATTTGATATCACATTCCTCGTAATTTAGTCAGAGTTATTTAGTCAGCATTATATTTCTACGTGAAATGTCTCAGAAGTGATTATGCTCGGAGAGTGAGGAGCAATTAGGACATACATGTTTTAACTCGGTGGGAATCAGTAGATTTTCAAAGAATTGTTTTGCAAGTAGAGTTCAGATCAATATCTAATCCAGATAACTATCGCCAGCAAATTTCCTAATTGAAAATAAAGTTGAGTTGTTTAAGTTCCTACACACCCACTGTGAAAAAGTGACACAATTGGGGGCAAATCACATTCAGAGAAGCCATAAAGCTAAATGATGAGGGAAATAAGGAGGCATTCATGCAGAACGAAACGTTTTTCTAAGGTTTGGGTTGAAACACAATTTGGTGACTTTACAACATGTGTTTAGTCTTGCAGTAAAACCAAATTGTCTCTGACCTGGAAATGTTGGCTGTGGACAAAATTTCAGTTCAAGAACTAGCCTCAATAAAAATGTAAAAATTAGGACCCGATACCCAGCATGAGCAAAACTAATGTAGTGTACAAAATCCCATGCAAGGACTGCACAAAACACTATATAGGACAAAAGGAAGACAGCTAACGATCCGCATCCACGAACATCAACTAGCCACGAAACGACACGACCAGCTATTCCAAGTAGCCATACACGTAGATGACAAGCAACATGAATTTGACTGGGACAACACTACCATTATAGGGCAAGCGAAACAAAGAACAGCCAGGGAATTCCTAGAAGCATGGCACTCATCCACAAACTCCATCAACAAACACATCGACCTGGACCCAATATACCGGCCACTACAGCGGACAGCTGAAACTGACAACCGGAAGCGGCAGAGACAGGCCACTATAAATGCTGGAGGAAACACCACAGAAGCGCTTCACAGGAGGCTCCCAAGCACTGAGGATATCACCTAGACAGGGGACGAAACATTTGCAATAACTATTGAACTACTATTTTTGTTTGTATTGTTTTAATAATTGTATTATACATTTGGTATGAATAGAATTTGAATTGCAGTATTAATGTATTTAATTAATTTTTATTTGCCATTCCAGAATGCAATGAAAAGAAATTCATCTAGTAAGTACTAGTTGATGGGTTTCTGCTTTATGTTTTGCTCTCTCCAACTGGGAGTATAATTTGTTTGTATTCACAGACTATAGGTTGGAAAAGTTGGTATGTTTTTCCCTTTGAGAAGTGAATGCTGAGAGAAGATTTGATAAGCTATATTTATAGAGTTAGGGATAAAGTATTCTCACTTGTGAAATGATCAAGACTGAGAAGGCACAGATTTAAGGTGATTGGTAAAAGAAGAAAATATGATATTAGGAAAAACCTTTTCATGAGTGGCTGACTCTAGATTACACTGACCAAGAGTGCAGTGGAGCTATGTTCAATTGAGGCATTCAAAAGAGAATTACACTGCTATTTGAAAAGGAGCAATGTGCAAGGTTATGGAGCTAAGACAGAAGAATGACAATTAATGTGATGCTCATTTGGAGTACTGTGTAGGCATGTTGAGCCAATGATGAAATTTTGCACGTTAACAATTCTGTGCTTCCTAATTGTTATGTTGGGAAGCTAAAGAAATAAATAAATGCTAGTCAACATTTAACCCATAATGATATGGAGCATCTTGCTCTCTTTTGGAAACTACTACTTACTTTTACACTCCAGTAAGTGTATTTAATATTGTGCTTTGCTAAAATCATCTATTATTAGACGTGTGCCGGTAAAGATGTATTAAATTAACTGATTAAAGCTTGTCTGTATATTTGTACTATATGCTGTTGAGTCAAATTAACTATATTTCTGCATATTTCCTCACAGTGCCCCTTCCTCAGTTAATCTGCTATTGAAACACCCATTCATGCTTTTGTTACTCGCATTCATGCCTATTCCAATTGATATGGACAGCAGGTCAGGCAGCATCCAACGAGCAGGAGAATCGATATTTCGGGTATAAACCCTTTATCACAAAGTCCTTTCGGGTTTATGCCCGAATTGTCGATTTTCCTGCTCCTCAAATGGTGCCTGACCTGCTATCTTTTCTAACATCATACTCTTGACTCTGTCCAGCATCTGCAGTCCTCACTTTCTCCTATTCCAAATGATGCCAGGTTGACATTTTAAAATTTCTACCATTCATAAGTTTGAGGTCGTTCTGAACTCTGTTGCCTATATCCTAACTTGTACCGAGTCACATTTGCTCGTCACCCTTCACTGACTTACATTGGCTTCCAAATAAGTAGCTCCTTAATTTTAAAATTCTTATCCTTTCTTTCCAATCCAATCCTCTCTGTTTCAGGAAAATCCTCCTGCCCTGTCTCTGTACTGCTCCAAATCTGGCCTATTGAGCATCCCAGTTTTAATTGTACAACCATTGGAGGTTTTGCCTTCAATTGTTAGAATCCTAAACTTGATCATTTCTTAAAGCCTCATAAACACACTATTATTTGTCTTCTTCATTGTTTCCTGAGGTGTCTTGATGTCAAATTATGTTTGATAATGTGCTGAGGGAATGTCTTGGTATGCTGAAGGCATTATATAAATACATGTTATTGTTTTATTCTTTGGTGAGAAGCAATTAGATTAATAAGGCCAAAAAAAGTAAATATAACACTGAACTTAATATGTGGAGGAATAGAAAACGTCAGAGAGGTTTAAAGAGAAGTTTATAGTAAGTTACACTTGGATTATGTTCGGAAGAACGTAAAACAGAATGTTACTTAAATGAAGATAGATTACTTGGAAGGCCTCTGTTACAGCTGTTCATTCTGCTACTAAAGGGAACATAATAATATTTTAGTTAAAATTATAAATAATCTACAGGGGAAATTAGATTTTATTTCATGACAAGGGTTATGGTGGTCTGGAATGCACTGCTATCAAAGAAATTGTTATAACAGTAAATTTCAAAATGAAATTGGATTATCCTTGAAAAGAGCAATTTTGGAGAAAGAGCAGTGAAGTAGGATTAATTTTTAGGTCAAAGAGCTGTCATAGCCATGCTGAACTGAATAGCTGCCTTCTTCACTGCAAGTACTGTGATAGAGAATGTAGTAATTTGAAAAAATGTTTGTACTCCTGAGTAAATTTTTCTGCTATCATATACTCAAAAAGGAATACTTATAAGCTTTAGAAAAGGAATAGCACTCAACTCAAAATGCTTCAGAAAGTATCTTTGAAAACATATAAAAACCTGGTATGTTCAATGACTGGAATAACTTCAAACATTTTCCTCACTTTGTCTCCTTTCTACAAGGTGAAGAGCTGGTTCGGCCAAGATCATGTGTTCCATCACCAGAGTAAGTCAGTACGATATTAAACATATTTGTTACCTTTTCATAGAAATTTTTAATCAACCTTTTCAGACATGTTCTGGAGGAGCTGGGAGTTGAACTTAAGCCTTCTGACACAGAGGTAGGGGCATTATCAGTGCACCACAAGTGTATCAGCTTTTTGTGCATTTGGAGAGGAACATAAGGAGGGTTGGCTAAAAAGCAGTCTTATGTTAGGAATAGGTATCAGTCCTGTTCCCTGATTGATAATTGTGACCAGTGATGAAGTCCTGTTACGATCATGATTTGCAACCTGCTATATGCTTGAGATTTGACAATATATAATTTATTCCTCACTTTGTTTGGCTCAATGATAAAACCAATAGTAACTTCAAATATTTAAGTTATTTTTACTAAACAGTTGTTCCTTCAGCTGTGTTAGTGATTTTGAATGTTATAATTTAATTAATTATTAATTTCAGTAATTCTGATATTTATCACTTGCGTCAGCCAAACATTGGTGTCACCCTTATTATCCTTTCCAGCTTAAAAATGTGAATTTGAAACAGTGTTTTTCTCTCTCCATATGTGCTGCCAGACCTACTGAGTGTTTAGTTAAGATTTCCAGCATCTGCAGTATTTTGTTTTTCTTAAAATTATGCCGGACAGGAAAGAAATGTTTTTATGTCACAATTTATTAAAATATTTAGTGTATTGAAGGATTTTTTTACGTGGTGTCTTCTGATAAATAAGCTGCCCCTGGGAGAAAAGAGCAGAGATGGGCATTCCTGGGAAAGAAAGGTGGCATTGAATAAAATACAGATATAAAAACAAGACATGGTGAGAAATAAGAAGAAAAACTGAAAATGCTGTAGATATTCAGCACTTCTGACAGCATCTGTGGAGAGAGAATCGCATTGTGAATTTTACAAGACGACACCCTCCCCTTAACCAAAACGTCTATGCTGGTGACTGCCATAATTAGGTCACAGTGGAGCTTCCACCCTTTAAGAATATTATGCTGAGTACGAGAGAATTGCTGGCCAATCAGATTAACTGGCAATTCTGCAATCCCAGCAGCACTAGGATTGAGTAGTAGCAATTGCTGGGATGATTTGCAGTACATGTGGAAGAAGAATCATGGATTCTAGGTTAATGTCTGCTCGGCAGACCCAGCAAATTAGGAGTCTGTTTAATTAATAATGGGCTAAAGTGCATTGGAAAGCAGGTATGAAAATGGGGTTGAGGCCGAGATGAGATCTACTATGATCATGTTAAATGACAGAACAGCCTTTAGGAACTGACTTGCTAATGACTACTTGTAGTTCTTCTTCAGCCAGGCCCATGAATAAAGTGGAATACTCTGTCTGGGATGGTATTAAACGTTAAGTCTGGTTGGATGCAGCAAGTAGTCAATATCTAATCATACGCCTAATGTGAGCCTTGAATGTTACAGAGAATCTAAGAGGTTAGAAGACACTGGGGACCCCTTATACTGAATTTTTCTAGTAGTTATGATCTAGCCTAAGATTTCATCTTATTGCTATTACAGAAATTCTTAACTATCCAAAGTTCTAGGCATATGAAAACAAAGGGAAGAGCTACTGGAAAAACAGGTCGCAATAGCCATTGAACTGGCTTCGGCAATTTATCTGGTGTCAATTGCACCCTATTGTTAATGTGTTTTCTAAAATAAGTATTTTTTCTTAGAAAGAATGGTAAACTAACACTCAGGTCAACGCAGGTAAGAGGAGAACAATCACAACGTCATGAGTGGCTGTCCCATGGCCAAAGGCCAAAAGGATTCAGACAATTGACACAACATAAGTTAATTGTACCTAGTAATAATAGTGCTTGGGGTAGAGGAGAACTCTCAAAGACTAATTTTTATCAGGCAGACCTTGTAGGCAGATTAAAGCTGAATAGCAGGAGATGTTTGATAATGCATTTACATTTATGTTTAAAAGTGGTTCAGCTTCATTGCAGATAGATAGCAGTATGCATGGCTAAAACTGTTAAGCTTCCTGCAAGACATGAATCTCCCTCAGCCACAGGTAAAATATCAGAAATAGCAACAGCTTGAAGCCTTAAGGGTTTTTCAGTAAACCCAAGGAGGAGTAGATTACCTAACATGCCCATCCCATAAAATGTCAGACAGATCATGGTTAGGTAGTTGGAGGTTTTCAAAGATCCACCTACTAGATTTTACATACACACTCTATGAACCTGCCAACAGGGGAGCAAAATTATAGATCCATGCTGCATTCTGCAAACATTTTCAAGAAATGCTATCAATTATACAAGTGTGCATGATTAAGTTAGGAACCGAAGTTTTTATATAGGCATTAAAACAGAAATATCAAGATTAATTAACTGGAGAAAGTAATTGCTAATTATTGCAATTGTGCATTAACTTAAAGCTTTTGCTTTTGTTTAACTCATTTAGCTCCAGAAGGGTCAATAATGACCTGTTTTCACTGGATCCGTTGTTTGGACCTCCACTTGATTCCTCGTCTTCATCCACATCAACAACTTCATCAGGTGAATATTAATTTAGTTTCTGATATTGCTTAATAGTGTAAATATTTTAAATACAATAGTACTGTTTATGCCACTTTCAAGTTAGGTATGATTTTTGTGTATACATTATAATTTCCTCACTATTATTGCTATCAGTATGTAATATTAACAAATTGATACTATGAATGCATTAACCATGCTAATGTTTCGTTTCTTTGCATGGGTAGGATGCCATTAAGAAAAAGGGATAATATTGTTTCGATACTAAGTTATGTTTTCCTAAAAGTTTTTTTCTTCATTATTATTACTTTTTGTTTGATTTTGACTGTAATGGTGAGAGAATTTGCTATTTTTTTTAATGAAATG
Organism: Chiloscyllium plagiosum; assembly: GCF_004010195.1. Taxonomy (NCBI): domain Eukaryota; kingdom Metazoa; phylum Chordata; class Chondrichthyes; order Orectolobiformes; family Hemiscylliidae; genus Chiloscyllium; species Chiloscyllium plagiosum. The sequence goes on along the minus strand of NC_057711.1, from coordinate 36,894,925 downwards.
TGGAAGAGACAATGTCATTGTTAATTCTTCTCACATTTACTAAATGCCAGTAGCAAATTTGATTTTGTACAGCAAGCAGTCACTTCATTTAAATACTCAATTTTAAAGTCTTCTCTATTTAAGATGCTCAAAATATATTGTTAAAAAATCATTCTATAAAGATTGCATTTTCTCATCCAAAATATTAGTTATCTAAAAGATGAATGTTAGTGCTATTAAGAACCAGCCTTTTCAAACTTGAGCTCATTTGTTAAAACTGAGTTAAACCATTAACAATTAAGCCATTGTTAAAACAATGGGAAAAGTAACCATTGTAGAATCATATCAATAAAAGTAAACTGCTACAGAAGCTGGATCCAAAATAAAATCAGAAGAGCTGGAGAAGCTCAGAAATCTGGCAGCATCTGTGGAGGGAAAAACAGAATTAATGTTTTGAGTCCAATATGACTTCTTTGGATCTGAAGAGGTCTGGAAAATGATGGTTTTTATGCTGTTAGCAAAGAAGGATTGGAGACAGAGGAATAATTCAAGATTTGTATCTGATCATTGGTGGAATGGTGCATTTGCGGATCAACGTAGAATTCTCATTTAGTGAAACCACTCATTAAATGCTCTACTGCAATGAGTTAGGAAGGGAGTTATCATTGAAGTTTTCCAATCCCTAACCTTTCTTGCAGCTACTGTATTTGTATGGCGAGTCCAGTTTAGTTTTTGGTAACCCTTCAGGATGTTGCTAGTAGCAGATTCAATCATGGTAATACCATTGAATGTCAAGGGAAAGTAGTTTGAATGTCTCGAATTGGAAATTGTCATTGTTTTGTGTTCGAGGGGCATGAATGTTACTAAGTATTTTGACTATGATTTTTCTGTTATTTTTTTCCAGTGCTGTCACCCATTTTGGAGACCAAAATATTTTTTGGTTATTAATTTGCATCTTTAACTGAACATATTTGTGTGTCTTTACAATGTGTTGGGTAGAATGCCTGAGAGATTGTTAACATATGTTTAAATTTAAATTATTCTCATTACCGCGTGAGCATAAGGTTTTTTTTTATATTACTGCTCCACGATTTAATACATTCACAGTTGATATTGAGCTTCAACTCCACCTTCCTTCCTGTTCCACATGTCTGTTAATTCTCTGAGACAAAAGCTGTGTCTATTCCAGCCTTGTATATTTCCAGAAATGAACCATCCCCAGGCACCTTGGGTAGAGACTTCCACAGATTTATAATCCCAATAGATTCACTATTTAAGTGAAATAATTTCTCCTCATCTTAGTCCTAAAATTTTGGCCCTTTAGCCTGAGGCTGTGTCTCCACATTTTAGATTTGTTGACCAGTGAAAACAATTTCTCATCATCTATCTTAACAGCCCCCTCAAAAATGTTGTATTTCTTAATAGGAGTGCATCTCATTCTTGTAAGCAACAGAGAAATAGACCTGACTGACTCAATCTTCAGAGACCAAAACTGTGCACAATACTCCAGATGTGGTCTCACTAAAATCCTGTATAATTTAGACTTTATTCACTTACCTTCCTAGTTGCTGTTGTACCTCCATGATGACTTGCTACATTCCTTAAACACCCATGTCTCTTTGAAAGTAAATGGTTACAAGTTTAGAATCTTTTAAAACAATTCTGTTTTTTATTCTTATGACCAAAGTGAATAACTTTGCACATCCCTATATTATTGTTACCTACTCTCTTAACCTGTCTACACCTCTTTGTAGACTCTGTGTCCTTCCTATAGTTTATCTTTCCACATAGCATTGTATCATCAGCAAACTTGAGATTCATTACTTTCTGTCTTTTCATCCAAGCCAGTGATGAAAATTGTCAATATCTCTTTGTATTACTCCATTATCCACTGCCTACAAGTGCAGTGAGGTTTATGCCCACTCTGCTTCCAGCTTGTTAATACTCTAAGCACGTTCATAGCCTGTTGGCCTTGCTCAATAGAATGGAAAATACTAGAATCTATTACGAAAGCTGTGGTAAAGGATTTGCTTGAGCATTGTCAAAATGGATTTGCAATTGGGAAATTGTGCTTGACAAATGTATTGGAGTCTTTCAAGGATGTTACTAATGAAATTGATCGAGAAGTGTCAATGGGCATAATATATTTGGCATTTGATAATGTCCCACACAGGAGGTTAGCTAATAAAATTAAAGCACCTGGAGTAGGAGGTAATGTAGTGACATGATTAAAATTGGCTAATGGCCAAAAAGCAAGAGAGTAGAAATAACCAGTTCAATCCCAAGTGACTAGTGGGATACTGCACGATTGATACTTGACCTCTAGATGTTCACAATATGTATCAATGATTTGGAGGCAGGGGCTAAACTTAATATTTCTGAATTTGCACATGCTACAAAATTAGGTGGAATGTGTGTGTTGTGTATTGTAAGGAAGATGTAAAGTGGCTTGGGGGGATTCGCACAGGCTTAGTGAGTAGGAAAGAATATGCCAATTTTTTTTGTATATTCTCTCATGGGAACATGGGTGTGGCTGGATGCACAGCATTTATTGCTTGTCGCCAGTGGCGTTCAGGAACGGACTGGTAAGCTACTTTGCTGAATAGTTGCAGCTCAGGTGCTATAGGTAAGCCCACAATCCCCTTGGTGGGGGGAGGAATTCCAAGATATCCACCCTCGACAGTGAAGGAACGGTGATATACTTCCAAGTCTGGATTGTGAGTGACTAGGAAGGGATCTTGCAGGTGATCGTGCCTTGTCCTGCTGGATAGAAATGAACTTGGATTTAGAAGGTGCTCTCTAAGAATTTTTGGCAACTTTCAATAGTGCATCTCGCAGGTAGTACACATTACTGCTACTGAGTGTCAGTGTTGGAGGTAATGGATGTGGTGCTAACTAAATGGGCTGCTTTGTCCTGTATGGTTCAAGCTTCTTGAGTGCTGCTGGTGCTGCACTCCTGATTTGTGCCCAGAAGATGGTGGCCAGGCTTTGGGAGTCAGGAGATGAGTACTCTTCAAGTATTCCTAGCCTCTGATCTGCTCTCGTTGCCACTATATTGATATAATGAGTCCAGTTGAGGTTCTGGTCCACGCCAGGATTACCATGGATGAATAAACAATAGTTACAAGTAGAAGCTTAAGTTGTTGATATCAGAGGCTGCAAAAAAGATTTTAATTTTGACTTTTAGTTAGGAAGAATTTTGATAACTGTAAGTAGAAGAAACATTTACCTTTGGGAAGGCAGGACTGGAGTTTATCCATTTCAAATAAACATCTTTTATGAAGAGAATGTAGAAAACATTATATTTCAGTTTACAAACACAAAAAGTCACATTACAGGGCATGATTAAGACTGAAACTTTACATCTCTTAATGAGTAATTAAATAAATGTTTGAAAAACAGGAAAAAACAAGGGTGGTTTTGGATTACCCCAACTAATGAACATAGTGGAGTGAACTTCTGCCTCTTATGCTGTAAATGTTTTGGTTCTATATATGAAGGGCAAATGTTTGAATGTGGCACACCTCAGTCAATATTTTGTTTCACCTATGTGTTAAGAACAAGGCAGTTCTAAATGTAAACAATGCAACTTGACTTGGATGGTAAAAGCTTAAAACTTGCTTTCATACTAGATTTTAAAATTAACCATGCTGGTGGTATATTTCATCAATTACTTTTGCTTTCATCTTCCTTCTTGTTTTTCTTAACCTTTGTTCTAGCTTTTCCTTTTCTTCCAGTCAGTAACACTTCTGAGGTACACACACTGCTTGCTTCAGGTAAATAAAACAATAGTGTATTGGAAAATCGAATGGTTGAACATGTGTTTTTCTGTTGCATTATCCAGCAAAGTGGTTTTATGAAAGGAAATTGGAAACCAGGTGTTTCTATTTAAATAAGGCATCAAAACTACAATAAGCCTCGCTAGCTTTATACCTTCAAATATTTTTGAATAGCTTATTAAGGTGTCTTCAATAAAAAGCACCTGAGTAATCCCAAATAAAGTTTTCCAAATAAACCATGAATTGAGATTACTTAAAAGCTACTGCACCTGCTCTTAAAGATAATGTAAATATCTGTGATTCCACCTTGCTGATTGGCATGCATAATGTGCATACTGTGTGCTAATTGTACTATTTGTTTAAAAAAGTTGGCCTATTTCTATTTTTTAGACATTTAAATAAAGTCTGTCTAGATTCCCATATACACAGTTTGTAAATGTGATATTTCATGAATTCCAGGGCTGTGCATTATAGTTAATTGAAATAGGCATGATATTTTGTCAGACATCCTTGACAAAATATTTGACACTTCACATCTCTGCATTCTTGCAGCTAGATGGATAATTGAAGAACACACAGTTGTTTCCAGTTAATGACGTGTCAGATTTATGACATTCATGTTAATATAATTCATTCGCTATTATTAGATTGTCAGATGCTTTGAACGAAACAGAATTACAGTAGACCCTAGTTATAAATCAATTAATTGCCACAGAACTTTGCACCATATTAAAATTTAGAAACATTGCAAGGTAGAAGTGACCTATTCAGCCCCTTGTGTCAGTGCCAGCAATAAAATAAAACTGGCAGGCTCATTATACATTGCATTTATTGATCTGTGGCCCTGGAGTATAAAAAAATCAGGTGCTTACCCTTATACTTTTCAAATGCCGTACGTGTCTTTGTCACACCATCCCTCACCCACCTGTTGTGAAAGATTTCTCCAAATTCTTTTCTGATCCTTCTGCCAAATTGTTTAAACTGTTCCCCTTGATTAAATCTATTCTCCTTGGTTATTGTCATTTTAGCTAAAAGAAATAGCAATTCCTGCCCACTTTCATGAGGCCTCACAATTTTTATACACCACAGTTAAACCTCTCTTTCTCTTCCATTTCACAAAACTAACTTCAGCTTATCTGATCATTGCTTAAGACTTAAAGTTTCCCAGTCCTAGCTGTATCCGCAAAAATCTCTTTTGTACTCTAGTGGAATATTATTTGACCTATAACACAATAACCAGAATGTCAGTAGTATTTTAGCTGTGGTCCCTAACTAATGTTTTAGAGAGTTCTAGTATAACCTTCATACTACTATTTGCTATGCCGTCGCTAATTATGTGCCCCCATCATTCTTTCATCTATGAAAAATGATGGAAGAAACTGTTTCAGGGAGTGTCTCCACATGATGTACTTTTGCTCATGGCTGAAGAGGCCACCCCTTGAGAGGCAGGTCCCACCACAAGTTTTACACAAGGCTACCAAGTGTTGTTGACTTCTCCATGTTGATGTCTCTCAGCTGAGAAGGGTTCATATTTTTCTTTGTTGTCAGCTAGTGGCCATTGAGAACAATCATCACTCTTTTCAAGTCCTATGATCGTCTGGATCCTGACTACCTCGCCATACAGAAAACCTTTTGGTCTTTCATCTTATGTATGTCCACTTGCCAGTGAAGCCAGTTTGATGAGTGCTAATAAGCTAGAGAACTCTGCTTTTGAGAAGACTGTGGAAATTGAGACTTCAATCTGCCAGAATATACATGTAATGTGCAATATACAGTGTAGAAAAATATTATTGGAATTCTTTTCTTGATAGCTGTAAGTCATTATAAGTTTCACAACCATACAGCAAAGTGCTAAGAAGACTGGGAGTAAGTGAAGACTGCAGATGCTGAAGATCAGAGTCAAGAGTGTGATGCTGGAAAAGCACAGCAGGTTAGGCTTCCTGATGAAGGGCTTATGTCCGAAACGTCGATTCTCCTACTCCTGGGATGCTGCCTGACCTACTGTATTTTTCCAGCACCACACTCTTTGCTAAGAACACTGGCCTTATAAACCATTAGCAGGGTTCACAGGGTCAACTTGATGTTGTTCAGAGTATGTTTTGTGAGTCATCCGAAGATGGTCACTAATTTCTCTATACTTGCATGTTTGACTGTATCAAGATTGTATATAACCACAGTCTCAAGCTAACAGAATTTTCAACCACTTTCAGCAGCGTGTTTTATATTGTGATTGGACTGGAGATACAACACTTGGTCCCATGAGCAATGTTTTCTTGTTGCTTATTGTTAGGGAAAGCAAGGAACGCATGAGACTGAAGAGCTTTAATGAACAGCCAGTCTTCTCAAAATGTTGTAAAACCCTGCTCAGCAAATGGTGTTGAATGCCTTGATGAGATGTACTGAAGTAAAGAGGTATACACTGTTCTTTGCACTTTTTCTATCGTGTCATTTGGAGAAGATCATGACCACAATAGATCTGCCAGTATGGAAACCACACTGTGCTTCCAGATAGTCAGTCTGCAAGTAGATGGTGCTTTTTACAACCCAAACGAAGGATTTCGGTGTGATACTAAGGAGTGAGATGCCCTGTAGTTGTATTCTGTAATATTTACTTTTGTAAAGTGTGATGATTTTGGCATTGTGCATCTCCAGCAGAGAAGGAGACAGTCACAAACATATAGTTGTAGATAGGACCAGCTTGACCAGCTGAATGATATTCCATTCCTGCTGCCTTTCTGTTTGTTAAGCACTCTTTGGTGTTCTCATACTCAAGTGATGAGGATGCTGCATGTAACTCAACCATGGCAGGAAATTGCATGAGAGTGTCAAGTGCAAATTTGGAGGTTTCTGTCTAAAAGAACTACACTTCATCGTGCTGTTCAGCCCAATGGCACTTCTGTTTATTTCTGATGGAGTAATTCATCATCTGCCAACTTCACATGCATAACTTTGATTATAATGGAACAAAATACTCTCTTGAACTCTGCAAATACAGTTCATAGATTTCCATTCTTACAGGCAGATTGGATTTCTTAGTGTAAGTTGACCTAGTATTTAATTTTGCAGTGTTTCCCTACCTTTTGCACAGCTGTCTTGACTGCTTTCAGGTCATACAGTGTTTTTGCTTCTGGGTATATGCTGTGCATTATGTAGTCTTTATCTTTTGCATTAACACATACTATGATCTCAGCTAAAATAGGTCTCAAACCAATTCTTGTTGTCGATTCCACACTTATCAAATGATGCTTCTGCTGCTTCGCAGATGATTAAACCTCAAAAGTCATGAAGTTCATTGATTCTGGCATTGGTGCTTCCTGATAAGTCTTCATTGGATAGTAATCATTCTACTGGAAGTGTGAAGTGTTAGTATTTAATATCATTACTTGTGCAAGGGATGCCACAATGTTTAGAACCCTGAAATGTTCAGGGTACACTCTCTACTGCTGATAAAAGAGTGGTTGGTGTCACAGACTATGCTGTGGTAGGTGCAGGTGTAGAGAATACTAAGTAAATCGTACCTTCTCAAGATGACTAGATCTGGTTGGGGCTAATGTCTTGACCTTAGATGATACTATGAATCCTTGTAATGATGCAGCTCCTGAAATAAAGTGTTAGTATTCATTCACGTTTCAAAGCTGAAGAAAGCATTGGATGCTGATTATCTTGCCAACCCTGTCATGGCCTAGACAGGTTGACCATGAATCACTGCCTGCTGTAGCATTTGCATTGAAATCACCCATGTGAATAGATTTGTGCTATTTTGAAACTTGTTCAGCAAGTCAACTAGAGAGTTGTAGAAATGCCTCTTTTATTTATACATCTGAAGACACACAGCAAGATGATATATGTCTGGTTTATGTAGTAATTTCATTTTTAAAAAAATTTCATTGTTAAATCTTTGCCTTCATGCTTTCATTAATTCACATCTTGGTCTTCTACAGCTCCTAGCTAATTCCTGTTGTGCTCATTCTCCATTTGCAATCTGATAAACTGGTCAAATCACTGCATAGTGAACTGTGGACAGTAGTATTTTTGATGTAACCATAAGTTTATTCTTACTGCACAGATAGTTTGAATATATATATGTGTATTGTATATTTTAAAGCTAAATCTTTGTTTATGATACAAATTATTTCAAATGATTATATCCATTAGTATAGACAAAGGAGCTATAGTTTAAACTCTGTTGGTCTTAATTTAGAAACAAACCTTTAACCTCAGGGATAAAACAACTTTGAATTTCTTCACATACCCATTTACAGTTTTAGGAGGGGTTGATTCTGAAATTTGATGAACTGTCATCATTGAAGTGAGGCACTCCTCATTTAAATTAAATCCACTGTGCAACATTTTGGAAAGAAAGTAAAACTAAAAACTCATTGATGCAATTAGGAAATTATTACTGAAGCAGTTTGGAAGAGTAATCAATCAGACAATACTTTTGAATGCTCTTTTTATTTAATTTCCATATTCACTAAAATGTCTATTTTCATACCAGTTAGAACATACTTGATCAAACATTCATGTGAATAGTTGGAAAGCCAAAAACCGTATGGTAGTACTTCATCTTCAGCAATAGTCAGGTTCTTCATTTGACACTAATTAACTAATCTGACACTTTAATTGATTTGAACAAACCAAGTTCAAATTGATGTATTGGTGTAATATTGGAATATTAGTTTTATAGAGACTTGCTGAGGACAGCCCTGGTTTTCATATTTATTTAATGTGATGACTTTCATTCTATTAATGCTGTAGGTTACACCATTTATTTCATGATTTGCTATGATTAGTATTTTCAATCTTTACAGGAATGTATTTTTTCTGTGAGATTATTCTGCTACTTAACTGGCAAAGGTGTGAAATAATAGATTCATACCATAATATTTATTTAATTTGGGCAATTGACATTAATAAGTTGATCTCTAAGCATGTGGCCAACTTAATAATGTGCTATGACTAACTTTGATTTTATTCAATTTAAGTAGTTGTGTAAGTTTTTAAAGGTACTGCTCAAGACTCCCATAAATTATTTAGTCCTGCACTTTGCTTGATACTCCCTGTAACCTAGCTTTAGATTGCTTTGTCACAAAGATTGTGGAAGCACTTTATGAAAAACATGTATAGAGTTAAGTTAATATTGCACACCTTTTTAATGCATTTATTTCCCAAGCTTTCAATTTTTCCTTTTCCTTCAGCTGAATTAACATGGCATGAAGGGAGCTCAACTTTCTCAAGTCCTATTTCACCATGGGGTGTAGAATATGAGGCCTCAGTGAAGCATCAGCCAAGCTGTGAGTCTAAGAGTACTAGTCCTGGCTCAGGTTTTAGTGTAGCAGCAAGTTTAGAAACCTTAAATGGTCCTTCTGATATTCCTACTTCACGAACCAAGTGGATTTCATTTACTGATGAACTAAATCCAAGAAAACCTTTAAACTCAGAGTTGAAACAAACAGCACAAACTAGAACTTCACCAAACTCCAATCCTCCTGTGGCCTCTTTTCAGTTGTCGTCTTCCAGCAGCATTTTTGATGACCAAAGTGACCTTCAGGGTGATTTTACAGGCGACAAGAAAATATGCGTGGAAGAGAATAAAACTGGATCTGAAGGATTCTGTTTTCCTGCAGCTCAGCCAGTGGATGTTAGTTTAACAGCTATGGTTACTCACTTAAATGATGGTATGGCAAGAACGATTTGTACAATACTGCTTAATATTCTGACTGTGCACATATCTTTCATTAACAGCATGTCCTGTACTTTTAAGCGTAATAGGTCAAATCAATTTCTCTTTAAGTAGCAAGACATTTCTCTAGATGGCCAAATTGTACAAATGTGGACTAGCCGCGTAAACATGTGATTACACTGACTTTGCTAACCTACGTTAGTTAAATCTGTAAATTTCCTAACTTTTGAAATTGAGCTACTAAAGGCATTGTTTTATTAGTGATAACAAAGTTGATGTGATTTTCAAAATGTCTACCATCTTCAATCCTTGTTAATGTTATTTGATATCAGATATAAGTCAGATTATGGGCATATATGTGTCTTGTACTGACATCGAATTTATGTTAGTAATAGGTGCATTAAAAAGACGAAAAGTTTAAACTTGGAATTTGAACAATCATATTATGTTTGAGTACAATTAAATTAAGTGGAAGAGGTTTAAACGTAAGAAGTACAGGCGATATGTTAAACTAGCATGTCACTTTTGCGATTTAAATGTTAATTTTCTGAGAAGGAGATGGGATCCAGATTATTCAAAATTCAATGTAAGGATCGTCAGCAAAATGCACATTGGTCTGATTGATTAATCTTTTTGAAGAAATATTCTGATATCCAACTGACATAACCTTTAAGAATTTAATTCAGGCCAGGCTGACTGTTGAAAGTAGGTCTTTGAAGCTAGTAATGCAGAACATACTTTTTCAAGATTTAAAATTTCAAGTTATGGAGAATTAAGATTGTCTAAGTATTTTGTGCCTGACATAAAAGGCTTGATTAGTAGCTGTGTTTCCTTTGTGAATTTTACAAAGGCATAAATGCTACAGCAGAGAGATACTTAGAGTAGGCATTTGTTCTGCATGTTTCAAATGAAGAAAATACCATCTAATTAAGTGCTGATTAGAAGCTAGGAATAGTTGTCACATCTTGCTGCAGTCCCTGCACCAAATCACTTTGAGAAGTTTCAATATATTCAGATCTAAGTATAGCTTCAACTATACATTCATTTTAGTTTTGCAGAAAGAAAACATTCTGTAGAAGCTTTTTGTCTTGTGCTCATCAAGACAGCATTGCAAGAATACTCAATTTCAAAGGAAACAATAACTTGTAGTTCATGAGAAGAAGGAGCTGATTGCCAGGGGCATTGCCATGAAGAACACACCATGAACAATAAACTGCTAGGCTTTTGTTTAACCAAACAAGCCCACTCTGATTGATGAAAGCATTGTCATGGTTGTCTTTAGCTTTTATTTAATTGAAAAAGTGTAATTGATAGACATGTGTTCACACTCAGTAAATATCCCTTTATGTTTGATGTGGGACAAAGCATATCAGAATTGAAGCCTGTGCGAGAACAAGCTCTTCACGAAACCAGAAGGATTACCTGGCGTCGACCTAGGCATGGAAAAAGACAACTGCAAGATCAGCCCTGTTGACTTGACTATCCTTCCTGATGTCTGAGGGCTAGCACCAAAATTGGGAGAGTATTTCACAGACTAGTCAATCAACAGCCTAACATTATTTGGAAGGTATGATTCTGTAAATATGACTTAGCACCATCCCATTCCTGGATATGTCCTGTCCCACCAACAGGACACAGCCAGCGTAGGTGGGTGGGACACTAGTATACAGATTGGGACTTCAGGCGCCATCAAGTGTCTAGCTTCAGGTTAAACATGAGCAAGGAAACCACCTGCTGTTACCAAGTACTGATTCATCATCCCACCGCTGATGAATCAGTACTTCTCCATGTTGAACAATACTTGGAGGAAACACTGGGGTGGCAAGAGCACAGATATACTCTGGGTGGGGGATTTCTATGTCCACCACAAAGAATTTGTCGACAGCAACACTAGTGATGAAGCTGGTTGGGCCCTAAAGAACATAGCTGCTAAACTGGGTCTGCAGCAGTGGTGAGAGAACCAAGAAGAGGGAAAACCATACTTGACCTCATCCGTACTAATCTGCTGGCAGATGCATCTGACCATGACAGTTTTGGTAAGAGTGACCACTGTATCTTGTGGAGATGAAGTCCCATTTCCGACATTGAGAATACTCTTCATCGTGTTGTGCGATGCTATCACTGCACTACATGGGACAGATTTTGAACAGATCTAACAACTTCCAGACTAGACCATCCATGAGGTCCTGTGTGCTGTCAACAGCAGCAGAATTATATTCCCGCACAATCAGCAATGTCATGTCCTGGCCTATCCCCATTCAACCATTACCATCAAGCTAGGGGATCTACTCTGGTTGAGTGGAGAATGCAGGAGGACATGCCAGGAGCAAGACAGGGCATATTGAAAAATGAGGTGTCAACCTGGTGAAGCCATCAAACAGGACTACTTGCATGCTAAACAGCATAAGCAACAAGTGAAGACAAAGCTAAGCAGTCCCACAATCAATGGATCAGATCTAAGATCTGCAGTCTTGCCATATCCAGTTGTGAATGGTGGTGGACATTTAAATGACTTACTGGAGGAGTAGCCTCAACAAATATCCTCCTCCTCAATGATGGAAGATCCCAACACATCAGTACAAAAGATAAAGCTGAAGCTTTCACAGCAGTCTTCAACCATAAATGTTGAATGGATGATTCATCTCGGTGTCCTCCAGTGGTCCCCACATTCACAGGTACCAATCATCAGCCAATTCAATTCACTCCATGTGATATCAAGAAACAGTTAGAGGCACTGGATACTGCAAAGGCTATTGCCCCTGACAACATTCCAACAGTAGTGCTGAAGACTTGTGCTCCAGAACTTGCCGTTCCCCTAGCCGATCAGTTCCAGTACAGTTACAGCACAGGCATCTACTTGATAAGTTGGCAGATTGCCCAGGTATATACACAAAAAGCAGGAAAAATCCAACCCAGCCAATTACCACCTCATCAGCCAAGCAATGGAAGATATCATCAACAATGTTATCAAGCAACACCTGCTCAGCAGTAACCTTCTCAGTGACACCTATTTTGGGTTCTTCCAGGATCACTTAGCTGCTGACCTCATTGCAGCCTTGGTTCAAACATGGACAAAAGTGCTGAATTCCAGAGGTGAGGTGAGAGTGACAGCCCTTGACATCAAGGCTGCATTTAACCAAATGGGACAACAAGAAGCCCAAGCAAATCTGGAATGAATGGAAATCAAGGGATAAATTCTCCACTGGTTGGAGTCATATCTGACACTAGGAAGGTGGTTGAAGTTGTTGAAAGTCAGTCATCTCAGCTCCAGTACATCTCTGCAGGAGTTCCTCAGACTAGTGTCCTTGACCCAATCACATTCAGCTCATTCATCAATGGCCTTCCCTCCATTGTAACATCAGAAGTAGAAATGTTCGCTGATTGTTGTACAGTGTTCAGTACCATTCATGACGACTCCGATACTGAAGCAGTCCATGTTCAAATGCAACAAGATTTGGACAATATCCAGGCTTGGGCTAACAAGTGGCAAGTGACATTCATGCCACACAAATGTCAGGCAATGACCACCTCCAGTAAGAGACAATCTAAACACCACACCTTGACATGGAAAAGTGCTACCATCACTAAATCTCCCATTATCAACACAAGTGGCTACAAGAGCAGTTAGAAACGAGGAATACTGTGGCAAGTAACTCACCTCCTGACTCTCCAAAACCTGTCCACAAGGCACAGGTTAAGAGTGTGATGGAATACACTGTGGATGTATGCAGCTCCATCAACAATCAAGAAGCCAGACACCATCAAGCATGACCCAAGATGACGGCAGAGTAGGGGAGCTGAGCCTGGGGCTCATTCACACCCATTTGCTTTCTTTCTCTCTTGTTTCTTCTCTTTACCTCCATTCTTTTTCTTCTTTGTTTTCTTTTTTCCTCGTTTTCTTTAAAGCATGGAGACTGCTGGGTAAAGGAGGAAGCCTCCAAACGATCAAGGAGTAGGTCCTGGGCTGATTCGCCTGGCCTGGACTCAGGCTGGTCTAAGCCTCCAGGACCGCAGCTAGGCCTGAACGTCTGAAGGAGCAGAAACATTTCAAAGGGGCGGATCAGCAGCAGGAGGAGCATCAGATGGGGAATAGGGGGCTCCTCCTGTCCCAGTGATGTGGTGGTTTCCAGCAGCCTGGCATGACATTCTTGTCCCAGAATGGCGGTCTCATCCCAGCTGTGACTTCAGGGTATTCCATCATTCCTTAAAAGGCTTTTTCTGAGCCCAGGAGCTGTTAATTGAACTGTGATGAACTTTGTCTTAATTTTACTTTTTAAAAATTATGTAAGACTTCTGTCATTAATATAGGTGCAACTTTTAAAACTTTACACTGAATTTTTCATGTAAAATGGCACGTGACAATAAATTTCTATTTTATTCTAATCCACTGTGTTCCATCCAGGACAAAGCAGCCCGATTGATTGGCACCACGTTTACAAGTATCCATTCCTTCTACCACTGACATTTGGTAGTAGCAGTGTGTACTATCTACAAGACGCATGGCAGAGATTCATCAACAATCCTAAAGACAGCACCTTCCAAACCCACAACATTTCCATCCAGAAGGACAAGGACAGCACATACATGGGAACACCAAGTTCCCAAACCACTCACCATCCTGAATTGGAAAAATATTACCATTCCTACACTGTTAAGCGCATTGTTGGTCTATCTTCAGCACATGGACTGCAGTGGTTCAAGAAGGTAGCTCGTCCTCATATTATCGAGGACAACTAGGGAGGGACAATAAACGTTGTCCAGCTAGTGATGCCCACATACTACAAGTGAATTGGAAAAAGAACACTTTCAGAGATTGTGTGATCAGAGACTTTACTGTGTTTAGAAGTTTCAGAATTGCTTTGCTCAGCTACTTCTGCTTAAGTGAGTTTACAGTGCAAGTGTCTTTCAAGAAGTATTATTTATACTGTTGTCATCTTTGAAGACAATATAGTGAGACTAATGAATCAAATTGAAAAATGAAAGAATTTTGTGCACTTCAGACCAAGTTTCAAACATGGCTTTGACGAAACGGGTTTAAATTTATGTAAAAGCTTTACGTTTAACTGTTCTGTAGTGCATTGAAGGCTAGTGAGGTTCGTTGACAATATAATGGCGGTACATAGACCATATGCCCCAGCGACTAGCTAATCAATTCAAGCAGCATGTTCCTGCAGTTATACCAGTAATTGGAGAGTACAGACTGCTCTCAGCAAGTCATTACTTGCAAAACTCAAAGTGACAGATTTAAAAACTGTTAGATGTGATTCCGTGGTTAGGCAGCATTTGCTGAACGTACACTAAAAAACAATTTTAAATATTCCGTCAGGCTCATTTTTTGCTTGCTAGAAGCAACATATGGTGGACCCGTTCTCTGCAAACAAAAGGAGTATGTTCAAAACTTGGGTGTTTTTTGAATTTCTGGGAAATTACAGAGCTGTTGTCTTCAGTATTGCCTTCTTCTTGATAATGTCTTATTGTCAAATCCCTTTGATTTGCCAATCAATTAGGAATAGTGTATGCCTCCTATGATGGTATCTTCTAGGAGAAAGTGAGGACTGCAGATGCTGGAGATCCGAGCTGAAAATGTGTTGCTGGAAAAGCGCAGCAGGTCAGGCAGCATCCAAGGAACAGGAGAATCGATGTTTCAGGCATAAGCCCTTCTTTTTCCTGAAGAAGGGCTTATGCCCGAAACATCGATTCTCCTGTTCCTTGGATGCTGCCTGACCTGCTGCGCTTTTCCAGCAACACATTTTCAGCTCCTTTGATGGTATACCCTGTGACCGTCAGGGGCATCTCTTAGTCCATTGTCCATGATATCTTTGAGGAGTGACCTTATAGAGGTTATAAAATCATGAGAGGCATGCTGCGGGTGAATAGCCAAGGTCTTATTCCTAGCATGGGGAAGTCCAAAACTAGAGGTCATATGTTAAGTTGAGAAGACAAAGATTTAAAAAGGATCTGAGGGGGCAACTTTTCCTTACAGAGGGTGGTGCTTTTATAGACTGAGCTGCCAAAGGAAGCGGGTGGAGGTGGTTACAATTACAACATGTAAATGACATCTGGATGGGTATGTGATAAAGAAGGGTTTTGAGTATTATGGGCCAAATGTAGGTAAATGGGACTAGATCAGATTAGGATGTCTGGTTGGCATATACGAGTTGGACTGTCAGGTCCATTTCCAGGCTGTATGTCTCAATGATTCTGTAACAACTTCTGTACCAATCAGAATCCACTACCTCCTAATCCGTATCCTCATCTTGTAGAGTATAAATTTTCTCTGTCTTTGAAAGTTACTTACATGTGACTCTGCCTTGATGAGTGCAAGACAAAAAGCTTCAACAGCATTTCTCTTCTTCAGAAATATTAGAGTTCTGATTACCAAGTTAATACCAAGCACCTACTTGTCGAAAGGAGGGTTGTCAATATTACACTCTTTATACTATTTAATGGCTGGTTCATCAATACAGTGCAATTAGGAGAAGCAATTGCTAATATTATAGAGTTTGATCATTTAATTTTCTGGTGAATATTATTTAATTTTTTTAAACGTCAGTTTTTGACTTTTTTATTCCTCGGCCCTTACTGCTTTGAAACTAGTAATTTTGCTACACATTGCGCAGGAACAGTACAGTATTCGCTTCTTTTCATCTTTCCACAGTGGTTAGGCTAAGGTTTAGAACTCTGGATTTGGGCTCACCTAGTCTTTTAACTACTTTGGAGTGCATGGGCCCTAAGCCAGAGGCAGTATCCATTTTAATGTTTATAAAAAATCTATTTATTAAGTTAACACACAGTCTTGCTTGAGTTTGTTTCCATTTTTTCTGGACAAATGAACAAACCTTTACTTTGTTTAAAACTGACATTGACTTCCATTATGTGATGCTAGATTTTGATTCTTTGATTAAGAAATACCAACAAAGCAAGCTAAATTAAGATCCTTTTAACATTGAGTAATGATGGAGAGTCTACTGGAAGTTCTTTCCCATATATGGTTTGGAATTGTTTTCTATATAAGCAGCATGAAAATAATTTGCAACTATTGTTGCAGATATACATTAGTAAATGTAGTTGTATGATATGGAAATGTGTTGCTGGAGAAGCGCAGCAGGTCAGGCAGCATCGAGGGAACAGCAGAATCGACGTTTCAGGCATTAGCCCTTCTTCAGGGCTATCATAGTTGTATGATACTAAATTAAATCAAAGTGTTCTTGCTAGGTTCTTTGAAATATAAGCAAATATCCACAAAACATTTGTGGTCAAATAAATATCTTTATTGAATTAGTACTACTTTAAATACAGTGTTTCTGGTTATTTTTCATCTAAGACTTGAACAGAATCAAAACCTCTCACTCTGGAAACAGCCAAGTAAAGCTATTCATGCGTAAAAATAATTCTAGGAATATAAATATACATTTTTACAAGATCTGGCCTTGTGACTTTTTTTATAGTGATAGAATATGCAAGTATAATTGGAGGCTGGTTATTCCTGAGTTGAAAAGTTAGGTTCATCTGTGGGCTCCATATTATTCAAAAATAAATACTTCCTTAAAATTCACCTATTATAATCTCAGTATCTAGCATCAAAGAAAGTGGCTTCTCAATTGCTAATATTCATGACAAAATCCTTGTTTAGGATTCAAGTTTTTCGGAAAAGTTCTAACTGCTCCTTCCTTGTATAATAGCATGCCCATTCGATATACACTTGTTGAGAGAGACTTTAGAGGATATAGACTGATACCTTTGTTGAATCAACTCCCCATTCCTCATGGAAACAATCTCTTACAATCTGTATTTTTGTTGGGCCTCCCTTATATCTGCTTTTCATGTTCTCAACCAAATTCAAACCTACAATTATGAATTATTAGCAGGCACAGGTGTACCATGTGCTGCAGTCTTCCATATGACTCTGAGTATGCGAGCGACAGGCACTTGATAAACCATCAGTAGACCTGCCACTTGAACTGACTAATCAAAGCAGTCCTGACAGACAGAAACAAAATAATATTACTGTAGGTGATTGGAGGAATTGTTTTTAAATATGTTGTGTGTTGCAGAATAAGATACAAGTTACTATGATATTTTGAAACTTCACTCTGTTAGCCTTTTGAATTATACAGCCTCTAGTCAATAGCAACTAACTATGAGTTATGTAGACTAGCTTTGAATTTCAGTAACATGTGGTATGAGAGTTTTCATTACAAGAACTTTTTAATTTAAAAAAAATTTAAAAATCAAACTTGATTTCAACTCAAGTATGTTTTTAAATGAGTGCTGCATTCACAATTGGAAAATATGATGTTTCATCATTCTGTTAACTGGTATTTCTCTCAATATTGTGTTTTACTTCTTTCAATCTCCCTTTTTAGTCTCACCCCCAGCAAGACCTACCACCCCACTTAATACAAGTATGATTGTGCCACCACCTCGTCCCACTTCTAGACCAAAGCTTTCGGCGGGAAAACTGGGTGGAATTAATGAAATAGTAAGATGCTTTTCTCAACGCTTAAAATTCATTTTTGCATAAATTGTTTTTATTAATGGAAAATATTTTAAGAATATTTACATCTGGATTAATTAAGAAAAAGCGTGCAAGTTAATGTTAAAGTTTACTTTGTGTTAATTCTTGAGTATGAACACAGAAACCAGAGTATGTTGTCTGTTCTGTTCTGTTTTTAAGATATTTGTTACAAGTACAAATAATTTCAAATAAATGGTTCCATATATTTTTACATCTTCCTTATTTCACTTGCAGTAATAGATAGGCAGTTGCAGAACTGGTAAAACGGAGCACATAGATACGGTCTCAGATTATGTTTCTGCAAAGTTGAGATTAGGGACTAAATAAATGTTATGATAACATAATTCTAGAATGGTAACAGGTCAGGAGGCCCAGGTTCAAGTCCTACCTGCTCCAGATGTGCATCTTAACATCACTGAAAAATCTAGAATGGTGACAGCTGCACGTATTTGAAAGTGGTATTAAATTGCAGTTTTGATCCAGTTAGCTGTTAGCATACTTTGAACTTGCGTAGAGACGCTAAAGCAGACATCTGCTAGGACACAAGCAATCTTTGTAGAACTGCATGCAGCCACTTCCATTAAATATCTGGAGTGGTCTGGCTAATGCAGGGTAATGGGGACCAAAGGAGAAGGCAAATATGTTGTGAATACAGGTGAAGGTCTTGCTGGAGGAGGTCCTGACGATGTTGGACATTCTGTACCTGCAGAGAGGACAAAATTCACCTCCACTTTACATCTCTTTCTTCTTTACTAACTGGTGCTGTTCTGCTATATCTTCTGCATTCCTTCTGAAAAACAAAGGGACACCTTGCAAAATGTCCGTGATCAAGCACAGCATTTCTCTGGTAACCTTTATAAGGTGGAGTGGCACACTAGAGTCATAAGAGTTTTACAACATAGAAAGAGGCTGTTTGGCCCACTATGTCCTCATCAGTCATCAAGCACCTTACTATTGCAGTCCCATTTTTTCAACACATGGACCATAGCCTTATATGCTGTGGTGTGTCAAGTGTTCATTTAGATATTTCTGAAGTGGTGAGGTTGTTCCTGCCTCGACCACCTTGTCAGATTGTCATAATAGTGATGAATCTCATCTAGAGCATATAGTGTGGAGACCAGAACTGCATACAGTACTCCAGCTGAGGCCTAAGTAATGTCTCAATCATAACCTTCCTGTTCTCGAATTCAGTGCTTTGACTAATAAAGTCAAATATCCTATATGCCTTCTTAGCCACCTTATTCACCTATCTTGTGGCCTTCCTAAATCTGTGGACAAGTACAACAAGTCCTTCTGATCCTCTGTACTACTAGAGTTTTACTGTTCATTTGTGTACTTTCTTGCTTTGTTAGTCCTCCCAGAATGCATCATCTCGGTTTTCTGGATTAAGTTTTCTTTGCCAATGTTCTGCCCATCTGACCTGTCTATATTGTCTACAGGTTTCATTTATCATACCACCAGTTTTCATGTCATCTGCAACATTACTGATGAAACCTCTGCCATTCATGTCTAGATCATTAATGAATGCTACAAACAGCAAGGGACCTAGCTCTGAATCCTATGGTAAATCACTGGACACAGGTTTCCAGTCACAAAAACAACCTGTGCCTCCTGCAGTTAAGCTTGCTTGCCTCCCTTCTTTTTGACTGGTGGTCACCCATTTGTTCCCAGACTGCACTTCCTTAAGCTATGGGGTGACCATGTCTTGAAAACATCCTACCTTTGTAACTCTCAACCTAACAGATGTGATCCAGTGCCTCCAGCCAACAGGGAAGCTCTAAATCCCGTGCTCAATTTGGTGATACCAGTGCTACTTCCCACAGATATGGTCATCCTAACAACAGAGTAATTCATTTCTGAATCACAGCTGTTTGGTGTGGCTTTGTGGCAGGAAGGGGTAGAGTTAGAATTTTCAGTTGCGGAGTTATGTTACTTTGTAAAAGTCGTTTAATTATTCTCACATTTCTTTAATGCCCCAGATTATTGCTATTTGTATTTCTTAATAAAATATGTATTGATAAAGAAATCAACTTTGGAATAAGTAGTTGATTTATTTAACACCAAGCTGTTTAAATGATCAGAGCTCATTAAATAGAGATTAAACCAAAATGATTTATATGTGACAAGATGTTCCATTTGTGAAATACAAGAAAATAATTATCTCTATAAAGAAAGTTCTTCAGAGTAGCATATCTTCCTCTAAGGAGAATTTAGGATTCTAGAATTCATTTAGCTTTAAATGTAAGTCCAACTAAATATGAGAATACACCTGGCGTAAGTGTGTCTAGACAACGTTCACCAATTTACTAAGTCATCCAAATAAATTCAACAGAAATGACAGCTAGTACACGCCCCCCCCCACGCAGGTCCCACTGTCACCATCCCTGCCCCCAGAACCCTGAGGGGAACACCACCCTGCTCATGACTCCACCCCCAATCCCGCTAACACCACACCCACTCCAGTTACAGGCTCCACCCCTACTCCCAGCTCCACACCTACCCAGGTCCCAGCTCCCAGCCCTGTCGAGTTTTCACCATCCCCCCAGACCTCCCTCACTGAGGACGAACGATCAGTCCTCAGCAAAGGCGTCACCTTTATCCCCCTCCGTCCACACATCAATGAATTTAATACACATTGTGACGTTGCACACTTCTGCTGCCTACGCCTCTGTGCTTATATTTACAATCAAGACTTCCACCCACCTTCCGAGGACCCCTTTGCCCGCCTCCAACACACTCCATCCACCTGAACACCCCGCGCTAGCCTATTACCTGCCCTCGTTCTCTTCGTTTCCAACTGCCGCAGAGACATTAACCGTCTCAACCTGTCTACACCCCTCCCCCACTCCAACCTCTCACTCTCACAACGTGCAGCCCTCCACTCCCTCTGCTCCAATCCCAACCTCACCATCAAGCCAGCAGATAAAGGGGGTGCAGTGGTAGTTTGGTGCACTGACCTCTATACCGCTGAAGCCAGACACCAACTCGAAAACACCTCCTCCTACCACCCCCTCGACCATGACCCCACCCCCCCCCCATCACCAAACCATCATCTCCCAGACCATACAGAACCTCATCACCTCAGAAGATCTCCCACCCAGAGCTTCCAACCTCATAGTCCGGGAACCACGCACTGCCCGATTCTACCTCCTTCCCAAGATCCACAAGCCTGACCACCCTGGCTGACCCATTGTCTTAGCCTGCTCCTGCCCCACTGAACTCATCTCCACCTACCTTGACACTGTCCTATCCCCCCTAGTCCAGGAACTCCCCACAAAAGTTCGAAGCACCACCCACGGCCTTCACCTCCTCCAAGACGTCCATTTCCCAGGCCCCCAACGCCTCATCTTCACCATAGATATCCAATCCCTCTACACCTCCATCCACCATGACCAGCGCCTCCAAGCCCTCCGTTTCTTCCTCTCCCGAAGTCCCCAACAGTACCCTTCCACCAACACTCTCATTCGTTTGGCTGAACTTGTCCTCACCCTTAACAATTTTACCTTCGAATCCTCCCACTTCCTCCAGACCAAAGGGGTAACCATGGGCACTCATATGGGCCCCAGCTATGCCTGTCTCTTTGTTGGCTACATAGAACAGTCCACCTTCCGTAATTACACCGGCACCACTGCCCACCTCTTCCTCCGCTACATTGATGACTGCATTGGCGCCACCTCGTGCTCCCGCGAGGAGGTTGAGCAATTCATCAACTTCACCAACACATTCCACTCCGACCTTAAATTCACCTGGACCACCTCTGACACCTTGACTTGACACTGACATTTTTACAAACCCACCGACTCCCACAGCTACCTGGATTGTACCTACCTCCTGCAAAAATGCCATCCCGTATTCCCAATTCCTCCGCCTCCGTATCTGCTCCCAGGAGGACCAGTCCCACCACAGAACACGCCAGATGGCCTCCTTCTTTAGAGACTGCAATTTTCCTTCCCACGTGGTTAAAGATGCCCTCCGA
This sequence comes from Chiloscyllium plagiosum, assembly GCF_004010195.1. Classification (NCBI taxonomy): domain Eukaryota; kingdom Metazoa; phylum Chordata; class Chondrichthyes; order Orectolobiformes; family Hemiscylliidae; genus Chiloscyllium; species Chiloscyllium plagiosum. The sequence goes on along the minus strand of NC_057711.1, from coordinate 36,872,990 downwards.
CGCATCTCATCCACATCCCGCCCCTCCACCCTCAAACCCCACTCCTCCAACCATAACAAGGACAGAACCCCCCTGGTGCTCACCTTCCACCCTACCAACCTTCGCAAAAACCATATCATCCGATGACATTTCCGCCACCTCCAAACGGACCCCATCACCAGGGATATATTTCCCTCCCCACTCATTTCCGCTTTCCGCAAAGACCTTTCCCTCCGTGACTACCTGGTCAGGTCCACGCCCCCCCAACAACCCACTCTCCTTTCCTGGCACCCTCCCCAGCCACCGCAGAAATTGCAAAACCTGCGCCCACACCTCCTCCGTCACCTCCATCCAAGGCCCCAAAGGAGCCTTCCACATCCATCAAAGTTTCACCTACACATCCACCAATATCATTTATTGTATCCGTTTCTCCCGATGAGGTCTCCTCTACATTGGGGAGACTGGACGCCTCCTAGCAGAGCGCTTTAGGGAACATCTCCGGGACACCCGCATCAATCAACCCCACCGCCGTGTGGCCCAACATTTCAACTCCCCCTCCCACTCTGCCGAGGACATGCAGTTTCTGGGCCTCCTCCACCGCCCCTCACCGTTCCCTCACCATCCGACGCCTGGAGAAAGAACGCCTCAACTTCCACCATGGAACACTTCGACCCCATGGCATCAATATGGATTTCACAGTTTCCTCATTTCCCCTTCCCCCCCACCTCACCCCAGCTCCAGCCTTCTAGCTCAGCACCGCCCTCATGCCCTGTCCTACCTGCCTATCTACCTTTCCACCTATCCACTCCACCCTCCTCTCTGACCTATGACCTCCATCCCCATCCCCATTCACCTATTGTACTCTATTCTACTTTCTCCCCACCCCCACCCCCCTCTCATTTATCTCTCCACTCTGCAGGCTCCTCTGCCTGTATTCCTGAAACACTGAAAAGTAAGTCTTATTAACCCTTTCCAAACAACTGATAGCGTGATCAGAAATGTCTGTAAATTCAGATTATTCCAATTCTTAATTGCCCAGGTGATGCCTAGTGCATGAGCAGTTCATGGCCCATCTTGGATTTGCTAGCTGTGATTATTTTCATTAAAAGTAAAGGCCATCTAGTGACATCACTCTCCATTCTCTACTGATTTGTCTGTTGAGATTAAATTTACTTATGCGGCTGTGCCTACTCACTTTTGCATTACCTATCATGTCTTTGATTTTTATACCTTACTAATGAGATATAAATATTTTATAGTAGCCTCTTTGTCCATTTTTTTAGAATAGGAGATGTGTGCAGTAATGTCCTCATGAATGATCACCACCTTAGATCTTGCCTAATTGATGCATATCCCTCATTAAACCAAACACTTATCAATGACTATTTTAGAGACCAAGAAATTTGAAGAATTGATAGGGAAATTAAATTTTAAAAACTTGGAGATGATATTTGCTAAATTTATTTAATTGAGAATATATGGTTTTCAGCTATATAATTCCAAAGGTATAAGTTACTCCAGTTGAAAAAACCTAATGAAGTTAACAATGTGACTAACCTTATTTTTATTGGCATAAGTAAAATATACACTGAAAGATCATGCATACATTGAAAATTCATGTATGCCTCATGATTCAATTTGGTAATGATTCATAAAAGAATCTTTCTTCAGATGAATCTTAATTAAATCATGACAACACAACTTCTACATAGCACCTTTACTCTAGTGAACCAAGACAGAGTGATGGGAAACCAAAAGGACGCTCAGATTCAAGAGAAACAAAACTAGTATAAGAGATAAGTGTAGTGTGCAAAAATAGAAATCATGCAAAACAATGGCAAGTATCAAATAATATCAAAATGGAGAATAAGGCTGTATTAAAGGCACTCTCTGAAAGTATGAAGCATTCACAAAAGAAAGTCATGATTTGAATGCAGAAATTTGATAAATTAATATTTTTTGAATGTTTTAACAGGCATTGCTACAGGGTGACAGAGATTGGTAATTAAATATCTAAGGATAGAGTAATAGATACTAAAATGAAAAATGAGATTAGATTCAAAAACAGAAACTGATGAAGGATCACTGAACCCAAAACACTGACTTTGCTTTCTCTCCACAGATGCTGCCAGACCTGCTGAGTTTCCCCAGCAATTTCTGTTTTTGTTTCAGATTTTCACCATTTGCAATTGGTTTTATTTTAATGAAATGGAGTACTGGTCTTGACGAAAGATGACATTGGACATTAGTAAGAGAAGATGTTTGATCAAAGGATCCAGATATAGGAGAACCAGCAGATGTGGTGTATTTCACTTTTCAGAAATATTTTGATAGAGTCCAACAGAGGAACTTAATAAATAATATTAGATCGCACAGGATTGAGGGAATATACTAGTATGAATTGAGAATGTTTAATGGACAGAAAAAAGGAGTAGGAATAAGTGGGACATCGTCAGGTTGGAGACTTCTAAATGTGAAGTTATTTACTTTGGTAGAGAAAAAAAACAGAACGTTTCTTAAATGATGAGAAGTTGAAAAGTGCTGGCATTAGTGTCATAGAGTTATACAGCATGGAAACACAAAGAGGCCTGGGTGTCCTTGTTCAAGAATGACTCAAAATTATCATGCAGGTGCAGCAAGCAATTAGAAAGGCAAACAGTATTTTGGGTCTGTTCTGTAGAGTTTTGAAGACTGAGATCTGGACTCATACAATACAGAAGATGCTCCGTGGCCCATTAAGTCTGCACCAACAAAAACTATTCTAAATCTACACTCGTCCCACTTTCCAGCATCTGGCCTTTAGCCTTGAATGTTATGACATTTCAAGTGCTCATCCAAGCACTTTTTAAAGGTTAAATGGTTTTCTGCCTCAAGTATCCTCCTAGGCAGTATATTCCAGATTCCCACCATCAGCTGGGTGAAAATATGTTCCTCAAATTGTCTATTAAACTTCCTGGCTTTCAAAATTATGTGCTCTTGTCGTTGACTAAGGGAAACGGCTGCTTTTTCTCCAAGATGTCCATGCCCTTCATAATCCTATACACCTCAATTAGACTCCCTGCCAGCCTTCTCTGTTCTAAAGAAAACCTGAGTTCATACAGCCTCTCTACATAGCTAAGCTATGTTCCATCCCAAGCAAATCCTGGTTAATATCCTCCACATCCTCTCCAGTGTGATCACACCCTTGCTCGAGTACAGTAACCAGAAATGCATGCTGTACTCCAGCTGTTACTGAACCAAAGTTTTGTGTGGCTCCATCAAAACCGCTCTGTCTTCATAAACTATTACATGACAGATGAAGGCAAGTGTCCAGTATGCTGCCTTAACTGACCCATTAATCTGCCCTGCTCCCTTCCAGGATCTGTAGACTAGCACCCAAGATCCCTGTATTCCTCTGTGCTTTCCCAGTGTCTTGCCATTCATTGACCACTCCCTTTGTCTTGTTACTTCTTCCAAAATGCATCACCTCACTCCTATCAGGGTTAAATTATATCTGACCAATCCATCTATATCCTCTTGTAATCTAAAATTGCCTTTGGCTAATTGACAACTGGCCAGAAGTTGACAGTCTTTGTGTCATCCACAAATATACATATCATTCCCCTCAACTATTCTTCTACACTGTTTGTCATTTAGTTCCTTGAAACTTGTTAAATTTCTTGGGTGGCCATGACAGTGCAGATATAGATGGGATGTTTCTCCCAGTCTGTGACTCTAGAAAACCAAGGGACATAATCTGAGGAGAGGGGACAGCTATTTAAGCCTTAGATCAAGAGTAATTACTTTATTCAAAGTGCGTGAATCTTCGTAATTATCCACCACAGAGGGCTGTGGAAGCTAAGGTTCAAGACAAGTCAGTAGATTATTGGAAACGAATGACATTAAGAGATACAGTGGGAAATTGACGTTGAAGAAATGTTCAGCTATGATCTGGAATGGCAGGCAGGCTAAGTGGGTTGAATGGCCTACTCCTGCTCTTATATTCCACTGGGCCTAAATCAGACAAAGAGTGATTGAGCTTAAGAGAGGAATATTAGAAGAAGTGCGTAGTAGCTTGATCAGAGAGAGTTTGTTTTGAGAGATGTCTTAAAGAAGGAATGAGAGTAAGAGCTTTGTGGTGGAGATGAAATTCAGCATAGGACCTGGGTGGCCGAAGGATTTGAGGAATGCAAAGCAGGCTAGAGTTGGAGGAATGCAGTTCATTGTGGAGCTAGAGGAAGTAACAGGTAGGGAAAGGTGTAGTCCGGGAGAATTTTTAACATGAGGATGAGAGTTTCGAAATTGAGGCAATGATGAACTGTTGTAGGTGATGTCCTCTGGATGAGACATTAAACTACTTGTGTGCTCCATGAATATTCTAAGGTCAATATTCCCATGTTCTGTTCAAAGAAGGACAGAGTTCAGTTGGTTAACATTATTTCAATCAACAGCAAAAAATGTAGTTTGTTGTCTTGGGATATGATATCTGCAATGTTTAGCTGCAGCAAGAGGAGCCACTCACTTCAATGTGGTTCAATTGTGTGAAATAATTTGTAAAGTTTCTGAGAGATGTGATAAGGTGTTAAATTAATGCAAGTTTAGGCTTTGGGGGATTCCCCTCATGATTGTGAAAATAACTAATACAATACAAAGTATGTTATATAAATATTGACTAATATTATCCCCATTCATTTTAATTAACATGCATTCAGGATCATCTGTTCTACAAAGTCCAGGTGCATTTTCCACTTTAATTTGTTTTTAGGTTGTGGCAGTTGGATTTTGGTGTACTGTGATTTTGAGAGTTTGCATGCAGGATTACGGAGATAAGAAATTTCTTAACTTAAATATGTAGCAGCTGTGAAGAAGGCCACCAGGGAGACTGAATTGCACCACTGCCCTAGGAATGTTATTTTAATTTGATTTGTTAAATCTTCTTAATGTTTTGGGTTTTTGAGGGATTCTTGTGCATTGATAGTATCTATGCTGGGCCAGAAGAACGAGGTTCAAGTCCTACCTGCTCTGGAGATGTGTTATAATATGTCTGAACAGGTTGATTTAAAAAGAAATCTATTAGTGATGTCCCTTTCCAATTGGCACATAGTTCCAAAACAAGACAGAGAATGCTGCAGAAACTCAGCAGATCTGACAGCATCTGTGGAGAAAGAAACTGAGTTAAAGTTTTGAGTTCAACATGACTTTTCTTCAGCACTCGCTTCCTCATGATTGACAATTTAAAATCAATGAATGACCATGTGAAATAGGGAGAGGCCTTTCAGCCCCTTGAGCCTGCTCATCATTCAATATAATCATAGCTGATTTGATATTTCTCATGTACACTTCCCTGCCCTTCCATGTAACCTTTGATTCTCCTTCTGATCAAGAATCAATCCATCTCAGCCATAAATGTATACAAGGATCCCGCAGCTTTCTGCGACAAGGAACTGTCAAAGCTGTCAGCCGTCTGAATGAAGAAATTCTTCTTCCCCATAATCTTAAATTGGTGCTCCTTAATGCTGAGACTGTTCTCTCTGCCATGAAGGGAAATCATCCTCTTAGCATTTACTCTTGTCAAGCCCTGAAGAATCCTGTATGTTTCAATGAGATCACCTCTCATTCTTCTAAATTCTAATGGGTGGAGAATCACTGTTCAGTCTTTGCAGACAAGATGATCCATCTGTACTGAGGATCATCCTAGTGAACCTTCTCTGAACTGCTTCCAATGAAATATCTTTCCTTAAATAAGTGGACTGAAACTGCTCACTGTACTCCAGATATAGTTTTACCACCACTTTGTACAGTTGCAGTAAGACATCTCTACTCTTATCTGCCAACCCCCTTGAAATAAGGGCCAACATTCCATTGGCCTTCCTGATTATCTGCTGCACCTATGTGCTTGCATGCGCTTCAATGTGATAATATTCCACAAGGTAATTTCCTTTTAATCTCTAAATACATTCTTAATCATAGTTTAACTTAAGAGCCACATAAACACCTGTAGAATCCATTCCTGCCAATATTTCAAAACTTGGATCTTGTTTAATTTCTTGCATCTGTGCAAAATGATCTTTGTCAGTGTTCCTATTTACTTTGTCCAAATTACCTATTACCTTGAGTGTGAAGTGATGAGCCATTCTAATATGGACTTACCAATTACTTATTTTATTACTTTTGTCAAAATTACATGCCCTCAAGAATGATATGAATTCTTGTTATCAAAACCTCTGCTTGTTTCCTTTTCTGCACTGAGCCACACTCATCCATCACAATGTCTTGATTGAATTGCATTAGTTTCTACTCCTACAGTGCTTCAAGTTTGACATTTCATACTCCTATTTAAATTGCTTCACAATCTTATCTCTCCCTACTTCTGTAACTCCACACTGTCCACAGCATCTCTGTCCTGAATTCTGTTGCTATGAGATCTTGACATCTTGAAATGGTAGATGTAGGTACAGTTACAACATTTAAATGACATTGAGGAAGGTAAATGAATCGGAAAGATTTAGAGGGATATAGACCAAATGCAGTGAAGTGGGACTAATTTAGTTTGGGAAATTTGGTCAGCATGGATGAGGTGGATCCAAGATTTAATGACTGTGTGTGAGCACCTAGCTACTTAACATGTAACCAGGTTGGGGATAGTTGGTTGAGAAAGTAGTTGATCAGAGAGACTGAGGTTTGTGGTCAATTAGAATTGGACAGAGTGTTTGAACATTTTGCTCCCATTGATCAATCAGAGGAGGAATCTTCAAGGCCTTGTGGAAGGATTACTGATCCTGAGGGGGAAGTCATGTTTGTTGTGGAAGTGCCTGATCACAGATGAATCCCAAGCAGGCAACTGAATTCTGAAGATAGGCAAAAAGGCACTTACCTGCTAATTCCACCAAGTACTTGCCTCAAACAAACTGACAGATTCCTCATTGTTTTAAAGACGATTTAAACCTGCATGACCATAAATCTCATGAACTCATTAAAATATTTAAAATTTCTCCATGGCCCTGTTAAAATTCAGTCCATTATAGTATTATAAACTTGAGTCAACAAATTATAGAGTAATAGAGATGTACAGCATGGAAACAGACCCTTCAGTTTGTTTGCGACCAGATATCCTAACCTAATCTAGACCAATTTGCCAGCATTTGGCCCATATCCCTCTAAACTGTTTCTCTTCATATACTCATCCAGATGCCTTTTCCACTTCCTCTGGCAGCTCATTCCATACACACAATACCCTCTGCGTGAAAAAGTTGCCCCTTAGGTCCCTTTTACATTTTTCCCCTCTCAGCTTAAACCTATGCTGTCTAGTTCTGGACTTCCCCCACCCCAGGGAAAAGACCTTGTCTATTTACCCTCTTGATACCCTCTTGATTTTATAAATCTCTATAAGATCACTCCTCAGCTTCCGATGCTCCAGGGAAGATATTCCCAGTCTCTCACTATAGCTCAAATCCTCCAACCCTGGCAACATCCTTGTAAATCTTTTCTGAACCCTTTCAAGTTTCATAACATCTTTCCGATAGGAGGGAGATCAGAATTGCACACAATATTCCAAAAGTGGCCTATCCAAAGTCCTGTACAGCTGCGGGTTGACCTCGTAACTTCTATACTCAATGCTCTGACCAATAAAGGAAAGCATATCAGATACCACCTTCATTATCCTGTCTACCTGTGACTCCATTTCAAGGAAATATGAACCTGCACTCCAAGGTCTCTTTGTTCAGCAGCACTCTCCAGGACCTTACCATTAAGTGTATAAGTCCTGCTCTGATTTGCCTATCCAAATTGCAGCACCTCACATTTATCTAAATTAAACTCTATCTGCCACTCTTCAGCCCATTGGCCCATCTGATCAAATACTCTGAGGTAACCTTCTTCGCTGTCTACTACACCTCCAATTTTGGTGTCATCTGCAAACTTACTAACTATACCTACTATGTTCACATCCAAATCATAAATATAAATGCCAAAAAATAATGGACTCAGCACCAATCCTTGCGGCATACCACTGGTCACAGGCCTCCAGTCTGAAAGGCAGCCCTTCGCCAATACCCTCTGCCTTTTACCTTTGAGCTAATTCTATATTCAAATGATTCATTCTTCCTGTATTCCATAAGATCTAATCTTGCGAACCAGTCTCCTATGCGGAACCTTGTTAAATGCCTTATTGAAGTCCATTTGATCACATCCACCTCTCTGCCCTCATCAATCCTCTTTATTACTTCTTCAGAAAACTCGATCAAGTTTGTGAGATATGATTTCCCACGCACAAATGTATGCTGACTATTGCTAATCAGTCCTTGCCTTTCCATATACATGAAAATCCTGTCCCTCAGGATTTCCTCCAACTTGCCCACCAGTGATGTCAGGCTCTCACTGGTCTGTAGTTCCCTGACTTTTCCTTACCACCTTTCTTCAAATGTGTCACCATGTTAGCCAACCTCCAGTCTTCCGGCACCTCACCTGTGATTATTGATGTTACAAATATCTCAGCAAGGGGCCCTGGCAACGTCCTTGTAAATCTTTTCTGAACCCTTTCAAGTTTCACAACATCTTTCCAATAAGAAGGCAACGAGAATTGCATGCAATATTCCAACAGTGGCCTAACCAATGTCCTGTACAGCCGTAACATGACCTCCCAACTCTTGTACTCAATACTCTGACCAATAAAGGAAAGCATACCAAACGCCTTCTTCACTATCCTATCTACCTGCAACTCCACTTTCAAGGAGCTCTGAACCTGCACTCCAAGGTCTCTTTGTTCAGCAACACTCCCTAGGACCTTACCATTAAGTGTATAAGTCCTGCTAAGATTTGCTTTCCCAAAATGCAGCACCTCGCATTTATCTGAATTAAACTCCATCTGCCACTTCTCAACCTATTGGCCTATCTGGTCTAGATCCTGTTGTAATCTGAGGTAACCCTTTTCGCTGTCCACTACACCTTAAATTTTGGTGTCACCTGCAAACTTAGTAACTGTACCTCTTATGCTCACATCCAAATCATTTATGTAAATGACAAAAAGTAGAGGACCCAGCACCGATCCTTGTGGCACTCCACTGGTCACAGGCCTCCAGTCTGAAAAACAACCCTCCACCACCACCCTCTGTCTTCTACCTTTGAGCCAGTTCTGTATCCAAATGGCTAGTTCTCCATGTATTCCATGAGATCTAACCTTGCTAATCAGTCTCCCATGGGAAACCTTGTCAAATGCCTTACTGAAGTCCATGTAGATCACATCTACTGCTCTGCCCTCATCAATCTTCTTTGTTACTTCTTCAAAAAA
>NC_057711.1:36861405-36863538 GCF_004010195.1 Chiloscyllium plagiosum | reverse complement strand
AACCGTTTCAAGACATCCAGCACTTCCTCCTCTGTAATCTGGGCATTTTGCAAGATGTCACCATCTATTTCCCTACAGCCTATATCTTCCATATCCTTTTCCACAGTAAATAATGATGCAAAATATTCATTTAGTATCTCCCCCATTTTCTGTGACTCCACAAAAAGGCCGCCTTGCTGATCTTTGAGGGGCGCTTTTCTCTCCCTAGTTACCCTTTTGTCCTTAATATATTTGTAAAAGCCCTTTGGATTCTCCTTAATTCTATTTGCCATATGTTGGGAATGGAGTTTCTTCAGTAGGTAATTTCTCATTCTTTGTTATGAAACAGAAAAATGTTTTAAAATTATTAATTTTTTATAACTACTTTTGTATAATACTGTAATAGCATAATGGCATAGATGAATCATTAGATTTCCCACAGGACCAATAACCTATAATACTCATTGACTCAATTCCCTGGCAATCAGACACTTAAGCAATGTTTTGGGGAGCTGTCAGCACCCAGGAAGCAGTAAAGCGTTAGCCTAATGTGATTAAGCAGCTTCAGAAATAGAAAGAAAGTGCTTTAAGGCAAAGAAAAAAGAGATTAATAACTTGTAAAAAAAAAAATCATCAGTTACATCAAGGTTGCGCCTTTTGCCCTACATTTTCCATCTTACAACCAAACCTCTACAATGCCTGTTGAAGTTAGAATCTCCAATTTTTGACTGCTTCCGAGTCTGCAGTTATGCAACAGGGGTCAAGTCCAATGTGACCAAATCAGTGAATTATATCCTTTAAACCTGAAGGGAGGGGATTCAAGATGGCGGCGACCCAGTAAGACTGAGTCTATAGTGCTCCTCCCAAGACTTGGGCACAGTGGGTCACCTACCCCCTACCAAGCTCACCAAATCATTTATAAATTATTTATAATAGTTTAGTAACTCAATTAGTTGTGTAATATTACATTTAAGCAACTTAATCCTAAGTTAAAATGACTAAAGGGAAGGGAGCCCGCAGCTCTCAGCAAGCAGGAACCCCTCCCCCACACTCTCCAGCTGCAGCAGAGGCGTCCACAGACGCCCTGGGGGACTTACCAACAGTAGCAAGCCTTGCAGAAATGCTTTCCAAGCTTGACTCGAAGATCGATGCTTTTATCGTCGAATCCAGAAACCGTTGGGAGTCGCTGTCGGCCGCGCTGCAGAAGCACGACCGTGAAATTGACGAAATTCAACGCCGAGTCGGAGGGGCGGAGCTAAAGGCCGCGACCTCGGAGACAACCGCTCAATCGGCCGTGGATCAGGTCCGGACTCTCGAGCAGCGAGTCCGGACCTTGGAAAATCATATTGACGACCTCGATAATCGAGGTCGTCGAAAAAATATTCGTTTGCTGGGCCTTCCCGAACGGGAAGAGGAAGGCCAGCTTACAGCATTCCTGGAGCAGTGGCTGCCACAACTTTTAAATCTGCAAGCTGGATCAGGCCAGGTAAGGGTGGAATGGGCCTACCGAGTAGCAATACGCAGGCCTGGCTCAAACCAGCGCCCACGCCCGGTCCTGTTCCGGCTGCAGAGCTACAAGGAGAGGCAGATACTCCTAGAAGCCTCTAGAAACCTCGGAAAAGACCCCCAAGCTATGATCTACAAAGGATCCAAGATCATGCTATTTCAGGACTCTTCCCCGGCTCTGGTTCGAAAGAGGAAGACATTTGACGAGGCGAAGAAGCGTTTAAGGGACTTAAACGTACCCCTTACGCTACCCAGCGATGTTACGCTTTAACCATGAAGGTTCTGTATATAACTTTGGATCACCAGAAAAGGCTAAGGAATTCTTGGACTCCCTTAGATAAACTGTAGGACATAATGGATGTTGGTCTGCCTTCCCCCCCACCCGCTTTGGTTTATATCCCCTCCCTTTTTTTTTCTTACCTTATTGCTTAATATTATTATGAGGGGTGGGGAGAGGGATTTGATTTTCTCCCCCCCCCCGCCGCCTTGGAGTTGTTTTCTGTTATTATTTTATGTATATATGAGGGATGTATGTATATGTGTGTGTATGTGTATGCATATATAAGCTGGGGGATTTGGTTAATGTTGGTGGGGGGAGGTGGTTACCTTATTCGATTTTACCTCTGTCTTTAGGAGCGGGGTTGTTTT
>NC_057711.1:36764590-36859562 GCF_004010195.1 Chiloscyllium plagiosum | reverse complement strand
TCTCAACATTGTATAGTGATCCTAAAGCAGTTGTGGTTACCAATGGATTAGGCTCGGATAGCTTCAGTGTGGGTAGGGGCTGCCGTCAGGGATGTCCCCTCTCGCCATTGTTATTCACGCTAATAATTGAACTACTAGCAGAAGCTATACGAGCTGATCCTAGTATAGTGGCCCCAAGGATTGGTACAGGTAAACATAAAATTACCCTTTATGCAGATGATGTTCTTCTATTCCTCAGTAACCCTTTGATGTCCATACCTCGCTTAATCCAAGTTATTAATACGTTTAGTGCATTCTCAGGCTATAAAATTAATTTTTCAAAATCGGAGGCTATGCCAATGGGTGGCCTTGCTGTGATACCCCGCTTAGCGGACGGTTCCCTTTTTCCCTTTCGCTGGTCCCTGGAGGGTTTCTTATATTTAGGCATTTTTATTACTCCAGTATTTGGTCAGTTGTATAAGGCTAATTTTGTGTATTTATTGGAAAGGATAAGGCAGGACCTCCAGCGATGGGGAGACTTGCCAATTTCCTGGCTGGGTAGAATAGCATTAATCAAAATGAATATCCTGCCCCGTCTCCTATATCCTATGAGAATGCTTCCGGTGATGCTGCCGAGGACAGCTTTATGTAAATTATACGGTTGGCTGAGTTCCTTTATCTGGAATTATAGGCGGCCCCTCATTAAGCTGAAGAAGCTACAGCTTCCACAGGCAAGGGGTGGATTGGATTTCCCAGATTTTAGGAAATATCAATTAAGTTCCCTATTAAGTTATATAGCTGATTGGGTCTTGTCTGATCCACAATCAATCTGGTTGGACATCGAGGCTTCTCAAGTAAAATACCCACTTATTAACCTTTTATTCTCAGACAAGAGGAAAATCATTACAGATCACTGTAAAAACCCTATAATACTAAACACAATTAAGGCTTGGAATATAATGCGGCAAAATGAGGGTAATTCACATAAAACATCCCCCTATGCACCGATAGTGGGAGCATGGGGATTCCAACCGGGGTTAACAGATGCCACTTTTAAACTCTGGAGATCCAGGGGTATCTCATGTCTCGGGGATTTATTTAAAGGTGGGGTCCTGATGTCTTTCGGACAGCTGCGTCAGAAATTCGGATTACCCAATGGAGACCTCTTTCGATACTTCCAAATTCGAGATTATATACAGAAGAAGACTATGTTATTAGATAGTCTTTATAAATCCGATAGAGAATGTAGTGTCCTACGACCAGTGGGGGTATCTTCCGTCAGTAATATTTATCATTTATTACATGATGAAGTATCGGGAGATATGGATTATCTGCTTAAAACATGGGATCAGGATCTGGGACTAGAAATCTCCACAGAAACGTGGGATGATATCTGGGAAAATGCTAGAAGAATTACTATTTGTAACAGAACCCAGGCTATCCAGCTGAAGATACTTCATAGGGCCCATATAGCACCGGTTCGATTGGCAAAATTTAAGGCAGGAGCATCTCCAATGTGTCCTAAATGCAAAATAGAGGTGGGCACTCTTGTACATTGCTTATGTACCTGTCATAAGATCCGTGGATATTGGACTAAAGTAGCAAGTACCCTGACAGAAATTTTAGGAACGGAAATAAAAGTGGGCCCCGTATCTCTCCTCTTGGGCTTTTCGAACTTTCCCTCCCTGGTCACGTACGGGAAGAGACTATTTTCTATTCTTTCTTTCTGTGCAAGGAAAAATATTTTGGTGAACTGGGCGGCTGAGGGCCCTCCTGGACTTTCAAATTGGCACAGACTAATTATGGAATGTATTCCCCTTGACTTCCTTACAAATATGGTGCACCGAAAGACCGAATTATTTTATAAAATATGGCAGCCCTTTTTGAATTACATAAATACAGATATTTCGGCTATCCTAACAAGGGCTTTTATTTAATTGAGATTACAAACCTGGCTGGTCCGCGGCCCCTCGGGGGAGGAATCCCGCACGAATATGGGTTTTGTCATATCTGATGCTAACACATACCGAGTATGTAAGAGACTTAAATATACACCCTGGTTAGATAGTTGAGTTTTGTTTGTTTGTTTGTTTTTTTTTCTTTTCGGGGTTTTTTTTTTGTTGTTTTGTTTTTTTTTTGTTAAATTTTGGCTATTGTATATTTGAGCTAATTGTATATCAATGTTTATATCTGAGAGTTTTGTTTATTTTTGTAAACTTGTAAAAATGTTAAATTTCTAATAAAAATATCTATAAAAAAAAACCTGAAGGGAACAGAAAGCAGAGTATTTTTCTGCATAATTTTTGTAACATCTTCAAAAATGGAAATAATTTCATGTTCAACAATGTAACCTATTTTATATTCAAAGAATCCTACAGAATTGTATGAAATAAGAAAACTAAACTTGTATTTTCTTCACATTTTTTATTTTAGTCGAATTACTTAATGATCTGTTTTTGTTTTTATACAATCTAAAATGCCATTTACTTTAAAATATACTACAATTTACCATCTGGTCTCTAACTTAAAGTTGAACCCTTACTAATATATCACAAAATTATATAATTCGGATAGCAACTTGTTCATGAACAAACTGAGGTAATGCTATTTTTTTTCAGTCTAGATCATTCAGTCCTACGTCAATGTCATCTGCCAGTCCACCTCCTGTAGCCCCACTGGCACGTGCAGAAAGTACATCCTCAATTGGGTCCTCTGCTTCACTGAGTACAGCAACAACACCTACCATTGGTAGGTACATGTTAGGTGTCTGTTGAATTTAAATTCTTTTAGATACCAATGTAATATAACTCAACAAACAAATGTTCTAATGAATTCTTGCCTTACTTGTTCTGAACATCAGCAATTGACTTTAATGTGCGATAGGACTAAAATGTTTAAAAATAATAGATAAGAATGTGATAATTGCATTATTGAATAGCTTTGTACAATAAACATGACATCCGCTCAATTAGTCATAGCTGGCGAAGCTCGTATTTTCTTTATATTGAAGACTGCCTGACCTACATATCCACTTTTAAGATGCTGAAATAAGATGCATGTTACCAAAGCTTTTGTTTTTCATTCATCAGGACAAATGCAGGAACTACTCTTGTAGTATAATCAAAACAATTTATACTACAAGAGTAAAGGGTTCTGATTGGGGTTACAAGTCAATTCTGATGGCTTTCTTTTACGTAATTCCTCAGCCAGTGGAGAGCTATAGGTACCTTTTAATTTAAAAAAAACCCTGACACCATGTATGACCAAATAGATAGTATAGCCATGGGATCACCTTTTCATCCATTTTCCCTAATAATTTGGTTGGTTTCCGAAAACACACATTTTACTGGAATAAGTCCTAACCTCCAATTTCTGATATGCATTCATGACCTTTGTATCTGTGGCTATGTGTAATCCCTCCTGTGCTGAAATTGACTTGTTGAAGCAGTCTCACATGCTACATTTTCCTGCATGTTGAGGGTAACGGGTGCTGATTGAATATACATGCTGGAATCTGCATAGCTCTATGCACTGAGATTGGCCTGATAAACAGTCTAATCAGATGACACCTGAGCCATTTGCTCACTTTGCAAGCTTGACTTAGAAATTAAGTAGATCAACCAATCCGCACTGTACTCTCACTCAGTACTCCTCCATGTTGACCACCACTTGCAGGAAGCATTGAGGGTGGCACGGGCACAGAATGTGATCTGGATGGGGGATCTTCAATGCCTATCCCGACCACTGACCTAGCTGGCTGAGTTCTAAATGACATAGCCGTTAGCCTGTCTGAAACAGGTGATGAAGGAGCCAGTAAGGGACATAATAGGACTGTTCTATGAAGAGTTTGATAAAACAGCCTGTATGTTGCATTTAAAGAATATGGTTATTTTATTGAAACTTAGTAAATACTTACAGAGACTGATGAATAAAATGTTTCCTCTTATTGATAAGTCTAGCAGCAGAGCACATTTCCAAAATCAGGGGAAGCAACTCAGGGCCAAAATGAGGAGAATTTAGTTTTTCTTTACTCAGAAGGTTGTGAACATTCGGAATTCTGTATCCCAGAGGGGTACAGAAGATCAGTCATTGAGTATGTTTAAAGTCAAGATTGACTGCTTTCTAAATACTAATGATTCAAAGTGATGTGGGGATAGTGTAGGGAAAAAGCATTTAAATAGATAAGTCCATTATCACATTGAAGAATGGACCAGGCTCGATGGATTGAATGGCCTTCTCTTGCTCCCCTATTGCTATATAAAACATTGACATTTTATGTGATTTGCAATTGCACAGTATTTGCTAAACAATCCCAGTGGTGCTAATAGCTACATTCACAACCAGTTTAAGATACAATTAGATGAGTTCCTAGCATGTTTCATTTGTTATTGCCAGAAGCAACGCATTTTCCTATGCAGGGAATATTTCTCTGCAATTTGATGGGGATATATTTCAACCTTTTCTGAATTAGTCCAATACTTGCGAACCCTCTGGTTTTCAATTGTTTTCTCCATGGCAATGCCTCTGGCAGTCAGAGTTAAAGTGCTCTTAGCTCCTGAAGTGTAAATTGTCATTCTTTGAAATTTGGCATGCTTGCATTTGGCCTGATAAGTGCAAGATGGAAAACTTTAGCAGCATATTTCTGGAAAGTGATATTCAAGTGATCTATGAACACGCAACTGTTGATAAACACCTTTCTGCAGATTTTTTCAGAGATCTGTTAAGCATTTTAGAGATGGAAGCAATCTCCATAAAATTAGAATTGGCTATCCATCACATCTGAATATTGGTTTCTCAGCCATTTTAGTACTGAAAGTCTAAAAGCTTAGTGAAGTCATGCAATATCTTTGGCATATTTGTAAGTCAACCCAGAACGACATTGAATGAACAAGCTATCTCAGTGTGCTTATTGCTTTGGATGAGGCCTAGTATGTCATGTGGTGAGGGTATTGCCAATTTTAAGTATCCTTCATTAGTAATAAATTGGAACATGCACCACATCTAATTTCATTTCTTCTTCAAAAGCCATAATCCTAATTATTAGGGTGATGGTTGACCAGTCATTTGTGAGTTTCATTAGCTAGATTATACATAATATTTTTGTAAGTTGATTCAATTGGTTCATCTGTATTTTTGAGGTTGTAAGCTTATATTTTGCATTTACTAAGCAACTTCTGAACCTAAAGACACTTTTAAAATTAAGCCTCTGTATTAACGTTTTAGTTGCTTGATACTCAAAATATGGACAACTCTTTAGAAATAAATTCTATAGCTTAAATTGATAAACCAAAATGTGCAGTACATTTGTAAAGTTTTTTTTCTAATTGAAAGAGGGCAATAACTGTAACATCTCAGAATATTAATTAATGCTGGAGCAGTTATGATTCTTCTCAGCAGTGTCATTATATCAGATCACTTGAAATTCTTCCAGTTTGATGTTTTAAATTCTGTCTATAAACATTTTTTTAAATTTCCCATTAGTTGCTGAGTTTTTCGTATGAATTTTACAATTGAAAGGCCAATGTCTGGCATTGTTTTATGTATTAACTATTCTACCTGGTTAGTTTTGGTGTATAACTGTGCATCACAAGATCAAGAGAGACATGTTTACTCAATTTTTCATTCCATGATAATTCTGTGTCTGGAAAATTTATTTAAAATCTGATTTTTTTTTTCTTTGTAATACTGTTCCAAATAACACTTAATATTTTACCAAGTGTTTATAAACTGTTTATAATTCTCTATTGGTATTATTATGCCAATAATACTAATGTGGTAATGTAGTGAATATTTAAATGATATAATTTCATTATATAACAAAACTTATTAATTCCCAGCTATGACCGTATTAGACCATGGTTCAAACTATTTGCGTTATACCTGACATTTGTTAGTCTATCTTTTTTGGCATTTCTTCAAGATAAAAAAAGCTTGCATTAAAAAGCACTTTTCACAGCCTCCAGATGTTCCTTAAAATTTATATCAAGTTAGGTAGCTTTGAGTTGTAATCATTCATGTAATGTAGGGAACCACAACAACCAAGTTATGCCTGCTTTGTTTGTACAAACAAGAAGATAAATGATCTTTAAGACTGAGGGAATGCGGTGGACTAGTAAACTAAAGATCAGGACTCATGCTTTGAAAAATATGAGTTTGAATCCCACTGCAGTAGATGGTGAATTCAATGAATAAAGGTGGAATTAAAAGCTAGTCTAATGGTTACTATGAAACCATTGTTGTAAAAACCCATCTGGTTCTCTAATGTCCTTTAGCAATGGGTCTGCTATCTTCACCTGGGCTTCATGTGACATAATTTGACTGTTAAATGCCTACTGGCCTAGCAAGCTATTCTGTTTTATGTAACCATTGCAAAGTCTACCAGAAGGAATTAAACCAGATGGGTTCAGCATCAACCAAGCCCCTAATAACCCTGTGCCTCTCTGCTAACATCTTGGCCTTGTGCCAAAATTGAAAGAATTGTCCTGCAGACTAGTTGAGCAACAGCCTGACATTGTTTGCAAAAATGTGATTCCATGAGTATGACTGTCTCCAGGAAGTATCCACAAGTAATGTCAACATAGTGGTAGTTGAGGGAGGGAGTTGAAGTTGAAATCTCATCATATCAGGTTGGACATAAGGAAGGAAACCTGTTGATTGCCACCTCCTCCCTCAGTTCTTCTCCACGTTGAACACCACTTGGAGGACACATTAAAAGTGACAAGAGCATAGAATATACTCTGGGTAGTAAAAATCAATGTACATCATCAACAGTAGCTTAGTAGACCACCTCTGACAAAGTTATAAAGGATGTAACTGCCAAAATAGGCCTGCGGCAGGAGATGAGAGAACTTACAAAGAGAAAATATTCTTGACCTCGTCCCCACCAAACTGCCTGTGGAAGATGCATCCATCCACAACAGTATTGTTAGGTATGACCACCTAACAATCCTTGTGGATGTGAAATCTCAGTTTCACATTGAAGTTTGAACCCCGTGCCCCCACAACCTGACCCCCACCCAATCATGTTGTGCAGCACTACTACTGAGTAATGCCATCAGCATGAGTTCAATTCTCATACCAGCTAAGATTACCATGAAAGACACTCATTTTCAACCTCTCCCCTCAAGTTAAACCACCACAATTATCCCTCTCTAATGAGAGAACAGATCTATGGTCTGGTAGAACTATTGAGACATTGTTTTTACTGAAGCAATCCATGCCCAAAAAGGGCAAAACCTTGCTAAAATTCAGGCTGGGGTTAATATGAGGCAAATAACATTTACACAAGTTTCAGGTAATGACCATCCCTAACAAGAGAATCCAACAATTGCCTCTTGACACTCTCTCTGTCTTTCAATTTCCTAGTGGTTTCCTGTGACCACTGAACTGGATTAGCCATATACAGTAAATACTTTGTAAGAGTAGGTCAGAGGCTCAGAATTCTGTGACTGCTAACTCCCCTCCTGCTAACTCAAAGCTTACCCCCCATTAGTATGACACAAGTTAGGAATGCAATTGAACTAACTCCAATTGTTTAGATGAGTCAGCTCCAACCACATTTAAAGCATCCCATCCAAAGCTTTCAACATTTGGTCCTGCAACAATGACGCACTCGCAGCAGCAATGTATGCCATCTATAAGATACACAGCAACAACTCACCAAGGCTCCTTAAACAACATAGTCAAACCTTTGAGCTTCGCCACTTAGAATGACAAGGGCAACAATTAGATGGGATCATCACCATTTGCAAGTTCACATTGGAAGCTAGTCAGTATCCTGACTTGGAACAATATTGCTGTTCCTTAATTGTTTTTGCATCAAAATCCTAGAACTTCCTTCGAACACTGTAGATTTACCTACCCCAGATGTACTGCAGCAATTCAAGAAAGCATCATAGCTTTCTCAAGGTCAATTAGGGATTACAATAAATGCTGGCATAGCCAGGGATACCCGCAACATATAAATGAATAAAAATTAATTCTGTTTTGCATTGTAGTGGAATAAGTATTGGGTCAGGTCATTGGATCTTTTTCATTTAAATAATGCAAACACTAAGTTTAACATCTCGTCAGAAATAACAGAGCAAAATGCTTTCAAAATCTCAAAACTAATTTCTAAATAAATTTAAGATACCTAATGCTTCAGAGAAACTAGCAGTGGGTGATATACTGTTACTGCTGCCCAAAATAATCAGGAATTAAATGCTAATATTAGATTTATATAAGTGAAAATTTGCATAATAGTTATTTTCTTGAAACTAAGCATACATATTGGCTATTGTGATTTTTGGAAAGATTCTGGGCTGAATTTTACCACCCCTTTAGGGTAAACTAGGAAGTAGAATGGATGGCGTAATGGTGCAGGAAGGTTTTGGGTGGCAGCCTCAACATCTTTCCAGTGACATGCTGTCTTTCCTGAGGCAGGAAAAGTGGCAGATTAGCTCCCACCTAGAGAACAATTGAGGCACTTAAGTGGGCAATTAAAGGCTTCTTCCTGCCTTTGTAGGTAATTTGTTCATTTTTGAGGGAACTGGCATGATATGATGAGCACCATTAGCTGATCTGTGAGTGAATTCTGAGGAAGTGTCTGTTCTTTCTGGGGACATCATGACCCATAAAAAGACCCTTCCCAACTCCCACCTTACGTTGGGAATCTGCCACTTTTCTGAAAATTCCAGCTGCTGTTTCAACAAGCTGCATGTGGATGTGATTTAACGATATACTCCTCTAAATATCCTCCCCATAACAACTAATGGCTCTACTCAGTAAGTAGAAAAGCACAAGTGATAAAGATTTTAATTTTAATTGCATTTATTATTCAAAATATTACCCATTCTAATTGCTATCATACATTAAAATAATAAAAAACTGTTCAGCTTTAGAATTTAATTATGCATTTGTAAGCACGTCATGCGATCAAACACTGCCTATAACTGTGAGTAAAACCTTTACTCGTCTAAAGTCAGAAATTCACTTATCCATGATAAATAAATTAAATGGTGATAGCAAGACAATAGATACCAAGATTCTTCATTGTGAAAAATTTGATTGCAAACCTGGAAAATTCAAAATCTGTCATCTGATTATAATCATGTTATGATCCCAACTGATGTTATTACTGGATATGTCAGATCCCAGACATATCTGGCTTGTTAGTTCATTCCTTGATTTTACCAATGTGATCTTTCACTGAAATATTAGCATACCATGCTGTAGATTTTGTTTCAATAGTAAAGCGAAAGTCTATTATGCAAAAGAAATGAAGTTAAAATATAAATTAAACTATTTACATATAATATATTAAACATGTTTTCAAAATATATGGTTAAAAAATATAATTCCATTAATCTCTTTAACATAGTCATAAAATTCCTTTCTCCACCACCCCCACGGAGCTTATTTTAACTGTGATTTCAGCTCCTAGTCTTGAAAACTAGGTGGCCTTTTCCTGAAGTTTTCATATCACTAAGCTTAAGCTTTCTCAGCTTCACATAGCTTTTTCAGGATTTTAACTAAATACTTCTGGCCAGGAACTTTTCCTAAATGCATTTCACTGAGGTAATCTATTTCTAACCATTCAAAATGTATTCTTTCTTTCTCAGGATCAACAGTTTTACAAATCCAGCTTCAGCTAAGAACCCATCAGATCTGCCCAAACAAACTGATAAAGATTTTTTCCAAGCCATGGGCATTTTTCTACTGGAAAGAAAAAGAAAGTCCGTGCACTTGTAAACACTCTTTTCCTTGTTCTTTCATATTTTCCCAATGTAAGAGAAAGCCCTTTGTTCTCCAGGAAGTCTTTCTTTCACTGTGATTTAAAAAAAATCACCATGACTCCAGAAATATTTCAAGTTAATCATTAAATCCCTCCAAGAAACGCTAATATAAATTTGAAAGTAAATTATATCAAGTATATGTATACATCTCTCATCCTGGTGGTGGAATGCTTAATTATTACCACTCTAGTTGTTTAGGAGAAAATGGAAACTCATTAAGGCACAATTTCTAACAATAGCATTGAAACCAAGTTTCATTTTCACACATAAGTAATTGGTGCTGTTTAATTGATGTTTATTGATCAGGCCATCTTAACTTTTGAAGTTACCCAAGTTTTGGAAAATGAACAAAATAGGAACACCACTTATCTTCTGTGTATGCTGCAAATTTTAATTTAATATTTTAATAAATTTATTTGTTTAGTTTGCATTGCTTGTGTTTTTCTGCACTGATAACATAAATTCTGCTTTGTTAAATCACTGTCTTAATACTGTATTCTGATGCATTTTGAGAATAGTATTGAGCATGTCTTACAGTTTCTTATCTAACTTTATCTAGAAAACTAGCTTTCAAAGCATAATAAATTCAATAAGTCTTAAGGGAATGTTTTATACTGACCTTGATTTATTCACTATATTTTTAAAACATTCAGCTGTCATTTCAATTTCATTTGCATTCAAAATAATTGTTTTGGAAACAAAGAAAAATGTTATTGTTAAAGATATCTTCAGTTAAATTCACACTACTTTGCATTCTTCTTAAATCTTTTGACCTGCTATTCTAAAGGATATGGTTTGGTCATTCAGCCAGCTTTTGCAATGAAGGAAAATGCATATAAGTTGCGATGAAACTGATACTTTAGAAAGTTGGTATATCATATCTGCTGGTTCATATACGCTTAATATAAATCATAAAATGTCTATAACTGACTGCATTTTTTTTGCTGAGTTCTGTTCTTTTCAAATATGTGATGTCAGTTTAAAAGCTTGCTAAAATGGCACTTAATAGTGCACCATTGCAACCACTCCTAAATGTTTTTCATATATTGTTAGATATTTTAACTGCAAATAAATTCAAGAGATTTTTAAAAATATCTATAAAACTAAAATGAACATTCTGTTACAATTTATGAATGTCCTTAGTATTTAGATGAAGTTATCTGTATATCAGTAGGTATCTGGTTTCATTGTTCCAAACCTTAACATTTACATTTTGCACAATTAAGAACTAGAAAATTTAGCATCTCTCTGCATGACCCATTTGCTTTAATATCTGGTCACTGTCTTTTCGTCTCTGTCCCTATGTTTATGTGTTTGTTGTACTAGATGGTGATATATTTACTGGAAAACTTTCTTCATTTGAGAGGCACAGTGAAACACCTCCAGGTACTGTAATTGATGAAAGCTTTGAACCATTTCATAGAGGCATCAGTCATACTATTGCAAAAGTTTTTACTTACTAGTTTTTAGTTGTGAGCTCTTTGGATAAATAATGGATACAACTGACTACATTGGCAATAAACATTTGTACAAGGTATATACCCTTCCAGGAAATTATCTGTTCTCTACTGGCAATAAGGTATCCTTTCTTTGAAGATAAACTTTTTTATTTTATTACTTGATCATTTTTATGTGCAGATTAATATATTGAAGTGTTCTGATGTGATAACATGAATTAGTCATACTGAATTTAAAAGGTTTCATTCATGTGAAGTTTCTGTGAATCCAATGAGTTCTTATAACTATTGCGAGCTTAGATCTGTGAAATGTGATTTGAAGGAAAAACAGGTCCTGAGAATCCGTCATCCTTATTCTGTAACTGAGTTTGTTAAGGCTTCCTTACCAACAGGCCACACATCTTTTGTTTCAGCCTGTCATACCTCCTTTTGTAAAGGACCAAGAAATAAAGGCTGGTAGGCACTTATAAGTAACACAAGGGCAACAAGATAGTTGGTGGTTCCTTCATTGTGACTGAGTTAAAATCTTGGAATTCCCTCACTAAAGACATTACGGGTCTGTATACAGCACATGGATTTAAGTGGTTAAAGAAGGCAGCTCCCCACCACCTTCTCAAAGGCTACAATAAATATTGGTCAAGCCAGTGATGCTCACATTCAACGGGTGAAAAAATAATGTGGTACAAGGTTTATCACCTAGTTAGGATAATCTATTTTCTGGGCTAACTTTCTGTGCAGCTAGACTTTCAGAAAAGTAACAATTTTGTTTATTAAGAAAGTAATTTTGATGTTAAAGAGAACAGAATCATGGAATTTTTACAGCATAGAAGGAGGCCAATCTTTGTCTGCTGTTATCCTGTGCAAATCTCCTGCTTTCTTCCATATCCTTGCACTCTTTTTCTATCCACATAATCTGCCTTCACCACAATCCAGATAATGTATTCCATTCTCTACCTACATGCTGAGTGAAAAGGAATCTTTCTCACATCCCCTTGCTTCTTTTGCAGACCATTCTAAATCTGCTCTTTCTTGTTCTTGTTCCTTTTATGAGCACAAACAACTTTGCCTTATCTACTGTACCCAGCCCGCTCATGATTTTGAAAACATCTATCAGATCTTTCAGTCTTCTCTCCAAGGAAAACAGTCCCAACTTTTTGAATCAGTTCTCATAACTGAAGTTTCTCATTGCTGGAGCCATTCTTGTAAACTGCTTCTGCACTATTCTCCTATGCATTGGCATCTTTCCTATTACGTGGCACTCACGTGCATAATTCTCCTTGTTGTTGTACTCAGTGGCTCTTTTCGTAAAGCCAAAGGCACTGTATACTTTTTTTAACTGCTCTCTCCACTTGTCCTGCCACCTTCAATGAATCATTTATATGTACACCCAGGTCCCTGTGTTCCTTCATTCTCTTTTGAAAGATAATATAAAAGAATGGGGTACGATTCACATGGTCTTGCTGCCAAATTGCATTGCATCACATTTCTCATTTAATCTCACTCACCTGCAACTATCTGCCCAAGAAGGTTAATATTCTGATGTAAATTCCAGTATTTATGTAGGAATACTAAAAGCATGTAACTACAATTAACTAGGCAAATTATTTTGATTTTTAACTAGACTAATGTTGCCTGATACCCCCAAAAGCTTATATTGTCCATACAGAAAGATATGCACATTTTGTAAAATGCTCTGCCAATGAAAAACCTGGAGGTGCCTAAGTAAGGCCAGTAAGTTTGTGTGAATGGCCTGGAGTGACGACACTGGTAATGCTTGACAGGGATACAGTGCATGTGCATTTTGTACATGTATATTGAGACCTTTTATAAGAATGTCAGCAGACATTCTCTTTCATCAAAAGTTAATAAACAAGGTGATATTGACCTATATTGACTGTTTTTTTGCACTTTAATCAAATTAGCACTGTCAGAAGAACAACGGTTGCAGCAATATTTATACAAGTTGATTTAGATTTTCAATTTACATCTGCATAATAATGTTCGGTAGCTTATTATTGCATGATCATATTCTTTGGAATGACCTAAGTAAATGCATCAACTTTCATAATTTCAGTTATAGAATTGCATATAGTGGAAAAATATACAGTACAAGGCTCACTTAAGTTGTATGTGCATGTTTTCCTTTTTTTTACAACTTGTAACCGTTAATACAAAAGTCATTAATTAACAAATGCTTACCTATCAAATAATATTGATTGTTACAATAACAATTATTTACATTTATATGGTGTTTTAACATGAAATATCCCAAACTGTTTCAGAGGAATATCATGAAATAAGGTGCAACACTAAGGCACCTAAGAAACATTAGGTCAGATGACTAAATATTCAGTCAAAGAGGTGGGTTTTATGGAGTTTTATGAAAGAAAAAGGTGAAGTAGCGAGGGCGAAAGATATAGGGAGAATATTCCAGAACTTAGTGAGTTTTGAGAAGATTTGTAGCTCAGGTTGAGGTTCTGGATGTAGGTTTGCTCGCTGAGCTGGAAGGTTCATTTCCAGACGTTTCATCACCATACTAGGGAACATCTTCAGTGGGCCTCTGGGCGAAGCATTGCCTGATGATTCCTGCTTTCTATTTATATGTTTGAGTTTCTTTGGGTTGGTGATGTCACAGCAAATGGCACCACCACAGGAAATGACAACACCAACCCAAAGAAACCCAGACATGTAAATAGAAAGCCGGAATCATCAACAGTGCTTCGCTCAGTGGCCCACTGAAGATGTTACCTCGTAGGTTGACGAAACATCAAGGAAACGAACCTTCCAGCTCAACGAGCAAACCTACATCCAGTATTCCAGAACATGGAGCCTAAGCAGCTGACGACATGGCCACCAGTGTTGGATTGATTAAAACTGGAGGGTGCTTAAGAGGTTAGAATTAGAGAAGCACATATATTTGAAAATTATGTGGCTAGAGGAGGTTACAGAAGAAGTGAGTGTAAAGTTATGGAAGAATTTGAAAACGAGGATTAATATTTTAAAATCAGGTCATTGTTTGACCAAGAGTATTTGTAAATTAGTGTGAACAAGTAGCAATTGTATGTGGGACTTAGCGTGCACTAAGGTAACAACAACAAAGTTTTGAATGACTGTAGTTTATAAAATAGAATAGAATAGCCCATATTGTCATGTGCACTCGAATGAGTATCGTGAAAAGTTTATAATGTCAACTCTCGGTGCCATCTTAGGTACCGAGTACCTAGGTACAAATACTTTAATTGTACTCACAGAATTGAAATAGTAGAAATAAAAAGACTAGCATGGGAATACAAGGTCTAAAAGTCCAGAATGAGAATAAGATGTGTCTTTAAAGTACTCAAGCTACAGTACTTTTTACCAAGTCCATGCTGCCAGACTTCAGAACACGAGATGTTCCCTCTGTCCCGGACTTGCATCAGGACTCATCCACCAGCCAGCCCGTGCTCACTATGCTCTAGTTCTGGGCACCGGCCATGACCCAGCTCCCAGCTTGGTCCACGCTTGCTCTGCTCCCCGCTCCAGGACTCGGCCTGCACTCGCTCAACACCCGCTCTGGGCTCCGGCTGGGACTCGGACCACACTCGCTCTGCTACGGGATCCGGTCACAACTTGTTTCTGGGACTCGGCCAGCGTTTGCTCTTCTTCCTGCTCCAGGTTCCGGCCATGACTCATTCTCATGACTTGGCCCACAGTGGCTCCTCTCCCCACTCCAGGACTCTACCTGTGCTCTCTCTGCTCCCCACTCCTGGCTCGACCATGACTCATTTTCGGGACTCGGCCCGCACTCTCTACTCCGTGCTCTGTGCTCCAGCTCGTGACTCATCTCTCTTCACCTCATCTCCATTAGTTTAAGAAGTTAAAAGTTTGGAGGGAGTGGGGAATAGAAAAATTGCCGCAAACAGGGAAATAAAGAAGAAGGGATAGCAACTGGCAAGCAGAGGAGCTCCGGCTGGAATGATTTCTGCCAACTTGCACACAAAGATTGAATGTGGGAGACCATCCAGGAGTGCATTGAAATAGTCAAGACCTAAGGTAATTAAGCAATAAGTGAGGGTTTAATCAGCAAATTAGCTGAGACAGGCAATATTGGTGAAGGAAATAAGAGTCATAATGATGACTGATATGAGGTTGCAGGATCATGTCATGATGATGTGTGACATCCATGTAGTGAACAGACCAATTTAATCTCCGAGACAAAGAATGCAGCTAGTAGCTGGGAAACAGAGTTTGAAACAAAAGTTCATGGTTTCAGTCTTCAAAGTGTGTTTTTGGATGGAGTTACTGCTTATTCTGTATTGGATGTCAAATGAAGCAATGTGATAATTTAGCAGCAGTGGAAGATTGAGAAAAATGAATAATGGTAAGGTAGAACTGGGTATTGTCAGCTTATAAAACCAATGCTTTGCATTCAGCTGTTGTTACCAAGGAGCTGCATTAAGATGAGAAATGAGAGGGGGCTAAAGATGCATCCATGTTATTTCTGCTTATTTCCACCAGTAAACACTGGCATAGTGGTTAGCCAGTTGCTCAGCGCCAGGGTCCAATGCCAGGGCCCCAGGTTTGATTCCAGACTTGGCTGACTGTGTGTTTGCACATTCTCCCCGTGTCTGCATGTGTTTCTTCCCATAGTCCAAAGATTAGGTTGATTGCCCTGTAGCCTGTATATCACTAGGTGGATTTAAATGTGGGGTTACATCCACAAGGTGGTGGGGTGTGTCCGAGTGAGATGTCCTTTGGAGGATCAGTGCAGACATGATGGCCTCTATCTGCACCGTAAGGTTCTGTGATTAGCCTCTTATTATCTAATTTAGCTTAAATGGAAGATACTTGGAATTTTTGAGACACTAACTCGAACCTTTGGCATTGTATTGCAGTTGGCAGAGCAACACCATTGCAAGTTTCTCTCTTTTGGGTGTTGGCTGTTTTAATAATGACATTATTTATCAAAATGCTGCGAAATTGTTGCTGTTGTGCATCACCAAACGTTTGCTTTACTATTACAGTTTGCTCTATTAAAAAGAAAATTGTTTTATATTTTGCTCTTCAGAATTTCTTAACTTGACTAACTTGTTTCAAATAATCAAATTTGTATGCCTGATAATTTTAAGTTTAAAAGTATGAACCTAATGGTCTGTGTACAACTTAAAGATTTGATTTTGAAACTTATAGAACATTTTTACATGTTTAGAAATTTTTGTAAGTACTGGCACAAAACCTATTGTTGAAATAAATTAACATAAAATACATTATTTTCCTGTGTTTATCTGCTAGGCACTTCTCGTGGACCCAGTCCGATAAGTCTTGGGACACAAGATTCCTTACCAGTTGCAACTGCTTTCACAGAGTCAGTTAATGCTTATTTCAAGGGAGCAGACCCATCAAAGTAAGTGGATCTGATTTACAGTATTTATGATTTGAAGACGCTGGTGTTGGACTGGGGTGTACAAAGTTAAAAATCACATAACACCAGGTTATAATCCAACAGGTTTATTTGGAAGCACTAGCTTTTGGAGCGCTGCTGCTTTATCTGGTGGTTGTGCAGAGCAGCACTCCAAAAGCTAGTGCTTCCAAATAAACCTGTTGAACTGTAACTGATTTACAGTACCTTGTCCATGTATTTTTATTAAATTGTTGCATTTTGAATGGTTGCAAATGTAACATGAAAGTTCAATCTCAGGGCATCAAACTGTGGTGCTCTAAAACTTGAAATTTTACAGATAAATTTTGATTGCAGAGTTTACTGTAATTAGTACTATGTTTATAATTGAATGTAAATGAGATTAATCATTAGCATGATTTAGTCTGTTATGCAACCTATACTGGTATATTGAAATGCAAATGATTACATTTCTCAGTTAAAGGAGTCTTAGATTTGCAATTTGTAGACATATTGTTAAAACTTTACTCTCCTATCACTAATAAGTAAAGGAATTTCTCTATGTGCTCTCGGCATGCAAGCTGGAAGGTCTCTGGCTCATCTCCTGTGCTGAGTTAGCAGACCTTATTCAAGCAAGAGTCAAACTCTGCAATTGGTTTCAATTCCCTCCCTGGTTGAAGAACATTAACTAAACAGGCATTCACACTTTTAATGGCTATCTTGTAGGTTCTGCTGGAGTCCTTAAATCAATGTATAGTATGGCCATGAAAAGATTCACTATTATGAGTGATGGTCTATCAATATGTGAAAGAAAGGATAAAATATTAAATGTACCCCAAGAACTATAATCAGTAAGAATCTGTTTCTTATGTTGAAATGAGGAAAAAATTGGGATAAAATTGCTTTTTGCCGTATCTGTTCATGAGAAAAGCAGCTTACTGACCATAAAAGTACAAGTTCTACAATTTTGTTATGAAAAGCTTAAATGTAGTTCGAGACAATAATCTATCAGAATAAAAACCTGAACTAGGTTTTTCTTTTATTAACCAAATTGAGTCAATTTTCTTGAATTGACAGTGTTTTTCATTAGTACAGGTATACCTGTGCCTGTGTGCATTAATTTAACATAGATTAAGCAACAGTTAAAGCTGTTTGTAGATTAGGACACCCTGTTGCAGGTTAAAACCCATCTGGTCACTAACACCTGCCACCCTTATCTGGTTTGTCTGTATGTTACTCCAGACATACAGTAATGTGGCTGATCCTTAACTGCCCTTTGGTCAATTAGGTATGGTCAACAAATGCTGGCCTAGCCAGCACATCCACATCCCATGAGTGAATTTTATAAAAGAAAGAGGATGAACCAAGGCAGTTCAGGATATAATGTGAGACTGTGAATCACTGAAGGTCAGTGAGAGCAGATGATGAGGAAAGCAGTCTGACTCAGTTTAGGAGATAGGAGAGGTTTGATCTGTTGCAGATTACATTAAATAGTAGAAAGGAAGCTGGCTAGAAGAATTTTGATTCATAAGGCAATAGACACATGGACAGGAGCTTAAACAGCAGATGATGAGAAGTGAAGAAGGTGTAAGTGAAGAAGGGGGCAATGTTGTAGAAGCTTTTCGGGATGACAAATAGGCAGAGTTAGACCACTTGCATCTTGAAATGTATTGCTCTTTGTAATGAGAGAAGAGTGAAGTCATGGAGAGGGCAAAGGGTTTGTAATAAGGGGTGAATATGAACCTGAGACCGTGGAGATTGAGAGATGGATGGAGATTTATAGCTGGCTATATTCGTTTATCTGAAAATTAACTCTGTATTTGCAAAAAAAAAGTCACAAAGGAGCAGCATGTTGACTTGCATGAGGTAAAAAAAGTATGGAACTCCAGATAATTCCCAAGATTGTCGAAGGGTGGGAAGAAAAGCTGTTGAAGAAGATGTGTGATGGGATTAGATCTATCAGGGTAGAAGTGATACAGTCTCAGTTGAGAATATAAAATAATAATAGAAAGAAGTCACTATTTTATAGGCATAGCCATAGTTACCCAGTACGACAGAATGTAAATCATGATATAGTAGGGACTTGTAAGAAAAGTATTGCAAAATGTGGGTGATAGTAATCATGTTATTAATTAGAAAAATCAAATTGGCAAAGGTAATTTTGGAGATGAGTTCAGACTATATTCAGGACAGTTGCGGAGCATAATATGTTCTGGAATCACCCAGGCCACAGGGTGATTTAGACCTAGCAATGTGAAATTACACCAAAATAATAAATGATCTCAGTAAAATGTTTTGTGATTATAACATTATAAGCATTCAGTTTGAGCCTGAGAAACTTTGATTTTTAACTTAAATCACAACATATAAGATTCTGAGAGGGCTTGATAGGATATATATTAAGAATATATTTTCTCTCTCGGACCATTTCTTGCAGGAAGCAGTGCCACAAATAAAAGTGCCTGAGATGGCTGTGGCTCTCATGATAGATAGCTGCAAAATCTGCTGCCTTCTAAAAACAACTTTCCCCCCCCATCAGGATTAGGTAGTCACACAATGCCCATGGCTGCCAAGGTCACTATAGCCCTCAATTTCCTTGAATCAGGCTCCTTCTATGCTCTGCTGATGATGTCTGTAGGATTTCACAATTTGCAGTATGCCACTGCACCACTAATGCCTTGTTGGGCAAGGCAGCCAAATTCATCTGTTTTTACACAGATTGAGACATTTTAAACCCAGATAACTGTCAGCTTTGCTTCAATCTCAGAATTGCCGCAGATCATGCATGGGGTAATTGATAGATCCATATGGAAATCAGGGCTTCATCAGATCCACCAGACATCTTGATCAATCACAAGGCATTCTACCTTTCTAATGTGCTCCTAGTGTGTGCCAAATGAAAGAATAACGTGCTCTATGCAATTTATGCTCCCATGTTCTTCAAAAACAAAAACATTCGTGAAATGTGTGCATCATTGACATTGGACCAGGTATTTAGTAAATATCTCAAACACTACAAATGTCAAACAGCGTCAATAGTTAGCTCCATGGATACTAACTTGAAAGCTGGCTGCTGACTTCAGCAGGGAATCATGCAAAATAGCTAGAGAGAGAGGTATGATGACAGTCATGCTTCCATTACAACAAACTGAAGTTGAAGTTCCAGTGCCTTAGCGAATCGAGAGACACCCTTCAGTTTGTCCATGATTTTTTGTCTGCTATGTTCTTCAGGATATGGTTCCACCTATGCGAGCTTGAATTCATCCAAAACTTTGCTGGCTCCGTCCTATATTGCCACTCATTTATCAACCTTGATTTCAATGTCCAACAGTGCTGTGATTTTACCAGCACTTTAAATTTAACATTTTCATCTTCCTGTTCACTTACTCCAAGGACTAACTGCTTACTAGTATAATCTCTTCTAATCCTACAAATGTCTGAGAACTTTGCATGCTTCCAGTTCTGGCCTCATGTGGATCCCCCATTCCATTTTTAAACCAAAGATTCCTTCCCTAAACTTCCTGATCTCTGTCTTTATTTTGCTTTAAGACTCAGTAAAATCCATCTATTTGTCTGAACTTGACATCACTTCTCTTCCTAATAGTTCCTCCTTTGTCAATTTTTCATACTTGTGTGAAATAGTTTGGGACATAACACACATTAAAGGGAGTAGTGTGTGCTATCTACAAGATGCACGCAGAAATTCACTAAGGCTACTTAGACAGCATCTTTCAAACCCACCATATTACCATCTAGAAAGATAATGGCAGCAGAAATATGGGAGTGCCACTATCTGCAAATTTCCCTCCAAGTCGCCCACCATCTTGATCGGAAAGTATGATACTACTCTTTCACTGTTGGTTCCAGGAACTCCCTCCCAAACAGCATTTGAAGCATACCAACACCAAATGGATTTCAGTGGTTCAAGAAGGCAGTTTACCAAGATCTTCACAAGGGCAATTCAATATGTGCAATAAATGCTGGGATTGGTGCTGCATCCACTGTTGTTAGTCATTTATATAAATGATTTGGATGAGACTTTAGGAGATATATTTAGTAAGTTTGCAGATGACACCAAAATTGGCAGTATAGTCGCCAGTGAATTAGGTTATCTAAGATTATAAAGACATCTTGAAAAATTGGGCCAATGGCAATGGCTGAGCAATGGCAGATGGAGTTTAATTTGGATAAATGCAAAGGATTGCATTTTGGTAAAACGAACAAGGGCAGGAGTTATACAGTTAATGGTAGGGACCTGGGTAGTGTTGTAGAACAGAGGGACCTTGGGGTTCAGGTATATAGTTCATTGAAAGTTGTGTCACAGGTAGACAGGCTGGTTAAGAAGACATTTAGCATGCTTGCCTTCATCGGTCAGATCATTGAGTATAGGAGTTTGGATGTCAAGTTGAGGGTGTACAGGATGTTAGTGAGGCCAGTTTTGGAGTACTGTGTGCAGTTCTGGTTGCCTTGCTGTGGGAAGGATATTATTAAATTGGAGAGGGTTCAGAAAAGATTTATGAGGATGTTGTCAGGACTTGTGAGCTTGAGTAATAAGGAAAGGCTGTATAGGCTCCTATTCTTTCACTGAGTATAGGAGGTTGAAGGGTGATTTTTGTTTTGTAAATATATTTATTAGTTATAAATTTTTTTAACTTTACAAACACAAAATTATTGAAAAAATACAATCAATAACAAATTTCAGTAAAATAAAAAGAAAAAAACACAAACTACAATACAGCTACTGTCGACTAACTACTAACCTACCCTATAATTCAAAACAAACCCTAACCCTGTGCAAAACAACACCAATAAATAAGTAAATAATTAATAGTTCAAAAAAAAGAAAGAAAAGCAAAAAAAAACAAAAAAACCCCACAAAATACAGAACAGCTATGCTCGGCGCAAAGCTCCCAAACAATGGAACAGAAGCATTGTATTAGCTCAGGAGATCCCCTCCAGCGCCCAGGGCTTGATAAACCTAACCATCCTGGTTAAACAAACACCCTAGTTAAGATAACTGACAAATCTATATCCACATAACTCAAGTAGGGCTGCCATGTCTTATAAAAATCGTCTGTTGTGTGGTGCACCATGTTTGTAAAAATGTCCAAGGGAATGTGCTCCATAATTAATTTCTGCCATCCCAGCAAGCCCAGCAGGTTCTCAGGCACCCAGTTCATCAGAATATTCTTCCATGCACAGTATGCAAGAATATTAAATAATTTCTTCCCATGCCCGTCTAAAGATGGTAAACTCGGTAGACCTAAGAGGAGAGATATCGGGTCTACTTTGACTTCAGCCCTCAATACACTCCCTATCTCTTCTGCCACAGCTGTCCAATAAACACTGAGTCGTGGCATGTCCAGAAGCGATGGGTAAGAGTACCTACACTTATTTTACATTTGGGGCACACTGAAGTTCCCCCTTTTTTGGACTTTGTCAGACGGTCTGGTACCAGATGAGCCCTGTGCAGAACTTTTAACTGCGTAGCGCATGTCCTATTACAAATTGAAGGGTGATCTTATAAAGGTTTATCAAATCACCTGGACCATTGATAAGATGCATAGCAAAAGTCCTTTCCATAGGGTGAGGGAGTTCAAAGCTGGGGGGGGTTATGATTTTTAAGGTAAGAGGAGAAAGATTTAAAAGGTATCAGAGGGGAAATGTTTTTACACAGAGGGTGGTTCATATGTGGAGTGAACTGCCAGAGGAAGAGGTAAACGCAGGTACAGTTAGAACGTTTAAAAGACATATATATAGGTGCATGAATAAGAAAGGATTAGAGGGATATAGGCCAAACGCAGATATTTGGCGCGAGTTTGGTTTCAGAAACTTGGAACGGACAAGTTGGATCAAAAGGCCTGTTTCAGTGTTTTATGACTCTGGTGACTGTATTCCCTGGAGTTTAGAGGAATGAGTGGGGAACTCAGTAGAAACCTATAAAATTCTCGCAGATCTATACAGGTCATTGCAGGAACACTGATCCAGATAACCAAGGAGTCCAGAGCCAGGAATCTGTCTAAGGATATGAATTAGGCCATTTATGATGAGGAGAAATTTCTTCATTCAGAGAGTGATGAACCAGTGGTGTGCTCTGCCACAGAAAGCGGCTGTGGTCAAAACATTAAATGTTTTTCAAGAACGAGTTACCTTCAGGCTCGAAGGAATAAAAGCATATGGGGAGAAAGTGAGAAAAGGATTCTGAATTGGATGATTAGTCATGATCATATTGAAAGGCAGTGCATGTTCAAAGAAATGAGTGGCCTATTCCTGCTCTTATTTTCTGTGCTTCTAAAACATTCTATGAACTCTTCACCTAAGCTTTTTATCTGACTTTTTCAATCGATATGTAGACTAAAATCTCCCATGATAATCACCAGGCCTTTCTGACAAGCAATCATTATTCTCACTTTATTCACCACTCTGCTGTACGGTATGATTAGGAGGCTGATTATTCACCACCCAACTGTATGGTATGATTAGGAGGCTGATTATTCACCACTCTACGGTATGATTAGGAGTCCCACAGGGAACTTATTGCTTCATTTCTACAAAACCTGTTTCCTCATCTTGGTTTCATGAACTGCAGTCATCCTTCTCTATTGTGCTAATTTGATCATTAACCAACCAACACCTCCGTCCACTTCTTCATACTTTCCTATAGTTGGATTCCCTTCAAACTTCAGATCCCAATCTGTCATTCTGTAGGTGTGTCTCTCTAATGCTTCCATTTAATACTTAGTCATTTCTATTTGTACTCCGTTCACCTGTTTTCTTTTGAATGCGACATGCATTTAGTCTTATCCTTTTACTCCCAACAGTGAAAGGATAAATTCTAATCCTATTTGTTGGTTGACTCTTGAATTTGTATTTTTTAATCTCTACTTGTGATGGTCTGTGTCCCATTTTCCATATTAATACTTTTCTCTCTTAAGCCTTGACTCTACTCTTTGATATACCACATCTTCCCAAAATTGATCCCCTGTACCAATATTCACTTTAAAATCCTCTGTATTTCCCTATTTTTGTGGCCGGCAAGAACATGAGTGCAAGCACACATCCCGAACTCTGGCACTAGCCTTGTAACACAGCTATCTGGATTTGCGCTCTTCGCTGCAGAGAAATGTCAGTGTCCCTCACTATACTGTCTCTTTCCATCGCTACATTCCTTCTTACTCTTTCCTCTTGAGTGGCTTCCTGTACCATGTAAGTATGGTCAGTTAGCTCAACTTCCCTGTAGCCCTCACTGAAACAAGCTCAAATCTGTTGGACAATTGCAAAAACCTGAGAGTCTGCACTGTGGCTTCTCTTTTATGTGCCTCACTTGCAGTCGCACTACTGTCCCAGAACACTGATTAATCCACTGCTAAAAGGTCCAACTATCTCCTGATGCAAAAAATCCAATTAACAACCCCCCCCACCCACCACCACCGATCTATTGCAGTGTTTGTACTTTAGCTTCCAGCTCATAAAGTTTGAATTGCTGGGGACTTCAAGAATTGCTGCAGACATGTTTACTTTGGACCAGAAACAAAACTAGCAGTTACTGGAAAAGCTCCGCAGGTCTGGCAGCATCTGTGGAGAGAAATCAGAGTTATTGTTTCGGGTCCAGTAACCCTTCAAAAGCTGTTGAGCTTTTCCAGCAACCTCTATTTTTGTTTCTGATTTACAAGATCTGCAGTTCTTTCAGTTTTTATTTACTCTGGACCAAACTGGTATTCAAAAAGTCACACATACTATAAAACTGTGACACATCACCAATCCTGTCATCCTTAATATGTTCAAAGGAACTATTTAATTATGATATTGAACTTTAAATGTAATTATGCTTTTATATATTTTAGTAACCTTACCCTCAACTGCTTTTTTTTTAACTTTAGCAATCAAATAAATCTTAATCTGTTGCAAGGTACTCAAGTTTACCAGTTTCGTCTCCTGTAGCAGAGTAAGCATCATTTGCTGAAGGCGGAAAATTTTACAAAGATCAAATAACAATGGAACATTTCTTTCTCTTCTTCTGCTAAACCCCTGAATCATATGAGGGAGGTTGTGGCCTCATGGTAATGTCATTGGGCTCATAATGGAGAAACCCAGATTAATGTACTGAGGATATGGGTTCAAATTCCACTACAGCAGCTCGTAGAATTTAAATGCCATGAATTAATGAATTTGGAATTAAAAGATAATTTCAATAATTGTGATCACGAAATATCATTAAATGCCTTACCTGAAGGATATGTGCAAACCTGGTCTGGCATTCATATGAGTCGAGAGCCACAGAAGTGTGCTTGACTTTTGATTTCCGTCTGAAAGGCTTAGCAACCTATTCACTTGTTCCAAACAGCTACATAATACTAATAACAGATGGACTACAGTGGTTCAAGAAGCAGCCCACCACCTTCACAGGGGCAGTTAGGGATGGCAACAAATGCTGACATGACTAGTGTTTCCCATATCTCATTAAAGAACAAACTAAAGGTTAGTCAAAATCTAATTTGCATAATATATCTGTGATCAATCCAAATGGAAAGTTGCCTGCTAAACTGCAACGATGGATTGTGGTGATGTAAGTATTTTGCCAACAGAAGCCTAGGAATCTCTAAAGCAAAAAACGAGCCTTCTGTTTCTGCTTGCTTATCTGGTGATGCTTTAATTTTGTCCTCTTTTTGCAGATGCATAGTCAAAATCACTGGTGATATGACCATGTCGTTTCCAAGTGGAATAATTAAAGTTTTTACCAGCAATCCATCACCTGCAGTGCTTAGCTTCCGAATACGGAATACCAGCAAATTTGAACAAATCCTCCCAAATGCACAGCTTGTATATAGGTAATTTTGTTCTATTTGGGTTATCCAGTATCAAAATTTACATTTGCTAGAATTTAATTTAAAAAAAAGAAAAAAACTGTGCTGTCTGCTGTAATTGTATAATCGTGTAGACTTTTAGTGACAAGCATTATAAATCATGTATTTGTATGTTGGTTGAAGACTTGCTAACGTCATAAAGTTGTAGGCTCAGGCACTGAGCACATTGTTTAGGTTTCATTGTGATTCTGTGCATTGTTTAGAGCAACTGTCTTTCAAAAGCTATTGACAGTATTCAAAGGACAGGTGCGAAGTGCTCTTCCACCCTCATAATCTTAATCTCCAGATGACACAGACATTACATATTTTGAAATTACAAATTTTTATGTGTCGCATTTCATTTTACAATCCTTATTACAAATATTCCAAATTTAGAGTGAATGACCTCTTGAATACAAAGTATGCTGCAACCATTTGAAGATCTTGTTTTGAGTTAAAATAGCCCATGTGATTTGCATGCTGAAAAATCACTGAGGGATCCCTTCCTGTCTTGTGTTAAACGAAATTCTAACTTTCAAGGGTGTCATCCAATCTTGGGCCTATTTTGACTGGCTTAAATTGAATATAGTTCATTTTTCTGGTTTGAACTCATTTGCGTATTTCTGTTAGATGATTATTCTCTGCATAATATTATTGCCAATACAATGGAATGAAAGCACAGAATATTCAATGAACAGAACAATGTAAGTGGTCAACTGTCTCATTGATGAAATGAGATATATATGCAAGCCTCAAGCTTTTTCACACTGCCAGTCAGTGTTAGTAGGCTTTTGTTGATCGCTATTTTCTGGCATAAATCAGAATTTGAACTTCGCACGCCAAGTCATTTTGAGGTTGTCTAAAAAATCCATGCCCACACCCTGCGGGCTCTTTATTTTCCACTGTAGGTTTGTGTTATCTTTGAGGTTGCTGTATTACTAATGTAAAAATCGAGAATTCTCTTCAGCTTTGAAACTGTGTTTTGTCCTGAAAAGTGGGTTCTGTACTATGTTGTATAATAATACCAATGACAGGAAGAATAGGCACCACTGCACCCAGTTGTCAGATCCAGGTTCTTTCAAAGGGGTCATTAGGTTGAAGACTTGAGGTGAATTCATAGTAAAATGGCTAGTACACAAAACACTTATTGCATGCAAACGTTGAGCTTGCAAGTTATAACATCCAGCTTAACTACATTAAATCCACCCACTAGTTAAGAAAAAATGATTTACAGAATGATTGCTTCAATAATAAGCATACGTGTTAATCATCAACATTTCACACAGCTGGTAGTATGGCTTGTCAGCCTGGAATTTGAACAATCCTTGCACTCAAGGTCACCTCAGAATTCTGCACGTATCTTCTGCCTGTCTAACTGGCCAGAATTTGCAACAACGATTATTACCAAATTGTCTGTGAACTGTGCAGAATAAGTTATTTTTAGAATGAAATGTTGAATTGTAGGTAATTGCAGAGGGAAAATTAGAAATCAAAATTGTTGAAGTCACATTCCATTGTCTACCTCAGAAGATAAATCTTGCACTTTAATTATGTACATTTGTTTTCAGACATTTCTGTGATTATCACTGCAAAAACGTACTTCTGTTCACTTGAGATTTTCTCTTCAACATACTCATGTAAATGTTGATCTTGTGTGAAAGCTGACCCCATGGCATTATATTCCATCTGCCCAAGTATTTGCTCACTCACTTTACCTGTCTTTAGCACACTGCAGAATGATGTTCACCATTTGCCTCCCACCCATTTTCTTCATCCGCAAGTATGGCTAAGTGCATTCACTTTCTTTATATACGCCGTTAATATATTTTGTAAATAATTTGTGGCCTCAGTACCGATCTCTGAGGCTTCACTGATTACAAGTTGCCATCCTTAACATGTCATCCTTGTCCTAATTCTGTCTTCTATTAATTAGCCAATCCTCTATCCATGCAAATATACTACCTCCAACTCCATCAGTTCTTATTAAGTTGCCTAATGTGTGGTGCCTTCTCGAACATCTGCTGAAAATCCAATTGTGTTTTATCCTGTGCTTCCCCTTTGTCTATCCTGCTTCTTAGCTCCTCAAAGAATTCTTATAAATTTGACAGATGGTGATGACCGTTATTCTGAAAATTTCAATGTGAATTGTTGTAGTTAATTAGATAATTACATTGCATTGAATGTATTATAAGTCATTTGTAAAATAACAAAATAAATGTTAAACAATCTGAATTCTTTATTCCATTGTTACAATTTTATTTTGCGTCTACTTCAGCCCAAACCAAGAAGGTATATCACCTCTTACGAATACGACATGCATGAAAGCCCAACTTTTGGTTTAAAATGTTGGTCTCAAATTTTTACGCAAGCATGTAAAGTAAAAGGTATATACGGTAAATCTGCAACTTAAATTATGGTCGGATCAAACTTTATTGTCCATTGGGTTTTAATTTTCATAGAAAAATGGGGCCAGTTACTGAGCAGGGATTAGTTACTGAGCTTAGCATAATCAGTTGCCCTAGCCATTGCTTTATATTCCAAATGTTTTGAGTTGTCAGATTTTTCAATAAGCATTTTTATGAGCTTCTGCAAATTAAAGGACCTAAGGAGAAGGAACCAGTCTTTTTGTTTTAGAACTCCTAGCTCTAAAGAGTTGAACAATTTTTAAAATACTTTTTGAATGCTGGGTCGAGATTGGAAATTATTGATGAACAGTTCTTTTATTTGAAAAAGGAAAGATGTTGATGAACTGCTCAAAATGCACAGAAGAATTAAGAATAAGTTCAACAATCATGTTAATACATGTAGAATTTGTGAATGTTTGCAGTTGTGCAGCCTGATCCGAAGTGTTTGTTGTTTTTCTTTTAGTGATCCATCACAGAATGATTCAAACTCAAAGGACTTTTGGATGAACATGCAAACTCTCACTGCCTACCTCAAAAAACTGGCTGAACAGAACCCATCTTCCTCCTATTATAATGTGGATATCCTGAAATATCAGGTAAAGCAAGCAATGAAGCACATATTACTTTGTAATATGCATTTTTTTCAGTGCAAATTCAGATTTGTCAGATTTAATTTCTGAAAAGTAACTAAGTTGAGCACTTTTTGCAATACTACTGGTGCAGGAAGCTTACAGATGCATTGAAGTAGTGAAGAGTAATAGGACTATTTTTACCTTTCATAATACTATGAAACATTGGATTATATTGGGCCTAACTTCTCTGGGCTTTAAAGAATGAGAAACAGTCTTGTTGAGGGATATAAGGTTCTGAAGAGGCTTTTGATAAGGTAGATATTAGGCGATTGTTTCTGCTGGTTGGGAATCTGAAACATGAGTACAGCTTTACGATGAGGAGCC
Organism: Chiloscyllium plagiosum; assembly: GCF_004010195.1. NCBI lineage: Eukaryota > Metazoa > Chordata > Chondrichthyes > Orectolobiformes > Hemiscylliidae > Chiloscyllium > Chiloscyllium plagiosum. The sequence goes on along the minus strand of NC_057711.1, from coordinate 36,830,769 downwards.
AATCATTCAGGACTGAAATGAGGAGAGTTACTTAACTCAAAGGGTTGTAAATCTATGAAAACATTTTATACAAGATGGTTGTACATGTTCCATCGCTTATTATGGACCAGGCCAAACCATCAAAATATATTCAGCAGAGTCTAGACCCTAACTTTTCTTATATTAAAGATAAGTGTAAGATGTTGCATTCCAGATGTAATTCGAAAGGTCAAACTACCAGATTTGAAGCAAAACACCCTTTATTCATACATTACAGTTAAAACACTACAAAAGAAAGAAGAAGTTGGAATAACTTAACACTATTGGAAGACTTAACAGATTAATAGATTATTAACTACTACTAATTACCTACTCCAATATAGTAACGTTCCATAAACACATTCTTGACAAAGGCAAATTCAAAAAAACAAATTGTCTCACATGCAACTCCAGCAGCAGGGAGAGAACTCCCACCTTTTGGCTGTAACCGAAAGAGAGAAAAAAAAGCTTCCACATCTTTAAGAACGCTGCTACTGAAAATCTAAATATCCTGGTTGTGTGAGAGCTTGCCCCAACCATTCAGGCTGCTTCTATTGTTATTACATTTTAAAAATAACCCAAGGCCTCACACGCTGTTTACTGTTTTCGATCCAAATAGACAGCTCGCCGCCTCTATCTTAAAATCTCTCTTTAAAAAAGGACAAAATACACCTCTTAAAACCATAATATCGTCACATATCAAATCATTTAATCTCTCAAAAAAACTGAGAAATATGAGAGGGCAGAAAATTGGAATTGAAGTCTGTTTTCACTCATGATCATACTAAATAGTGGAGCAGACTTTGTTGGACCATATGGTGTACTTTTGCTTCAGTTTCTTGTGTTCTATGCAGTTTGAATGGCTGTTGTGATGCTGGATGTATTGTACAATTATATACTTGAGATTCTTGGATTTGGATTTGAAAATAGAGGTAGAGGAATGCGGGTTAGTTCTGTAACTTTTTTTTTGAAAGGTTAGGAAGTCATTTGGTGACCTAAATGCATCAATTTCATAAAAGTGTGTGTTGCAGTTGAGTATCCACGAGAATCGCATGTATTGTTCATGAATAAAATGTTTATGCTGTTGGGTTGATAAGAGAGTAAAAACATTAAGATGATTAGATTAGTTTTGATTTCAGAAAATCCAGAGTTTTACTTCAAAGCAACCCAAGGTTCAGTTCAGAAGATGGAACAGTTTCATAGAATAGAATTCATAGTTTTGTTCCCTTAGGCTGTTCAGCCAGATTTGTTTTTATGATTCCTTTTCGAATCTACTGGCATTAACTTCTCAAACTTCTGATAGCCTAAATGTTTTCAGTTTGAACAATATGCAGACACCTACCTAAACTTTTGTGGCTTGGAAACTCCAACCTCAAATATTTAAACCAGTGTGACTGGTTCCCTGAACTGTCTTGATTCTCTTGCTGTGAGAAACTCAGAATTTAATAGAAGTTACATGGAAGAGTTCAGACAGACATCTTCATGTTGATTCAACTGGAAATGTTTAGGCTATCAGAATTTTGAGATGTTAATGCTAGCATATTTGGAACGGAATCATCAAAACGAATCTGCCTGAACAGTCTAAGGGAACAAAACTGGAGGGTGTCAGTTGAGTAAGGATTTAAAAGCTGAAGTGAATGTGATATTTCTCTGGGATTGAGTGCCTGTAATGGATGGTGTTGGGGAACATAACTTTGTTATGCATATATTTGTGTGTAAAACTTGTGTTCTCTTGTTACAGTACATCTGCCGTCTTGTGTGACTATGTTTCCATGACTGACTTCTAGGATCTGACTTGTCCAAATTTATGAGATCATGATACTACTTAATGATATCGATTATAGTTTAAGTTTCCTTAAAGCTGCTATAGTTCATCATTCAACAAGTGTGTAATACTTTTAAGATGAATGTTCTATGATTGGTTTATTTATAAAACAAATTGCATTTTGACTCACCATTGAGCTATGAAGTGAGGTAGTTAAACAAACTTGAGCTCTTGGCTATAGTTGTGTATTAACACTCAAAGAATAGAATGCAGACTTCTTTATTTTGTTTTAATTAAATCATATAGAACATTAAAGTTAAAGTAAATTTATCCTCTTGCAAACTGCTAAATCTGTGTCAAGGAGCACTACATTCTGAAGTAAAAATTCAAATTATTTTAAATGTCATGTAAAGTTCACATTTTTGTACTAATGAAAAACAAATGTTTTGCATTAGAGTTTATGAATAATACTTACATAGAAAGAATTTAGCTCAATTGCTAAATGATGAATATGCTAAATGTCCTTTGCTTCTGTCCTTCCCATGCCCTCAAATTTAAATGAAAAGGTAGAATATATGCTATATGTAGCTAATTAATCCTTAACAGCCTGTTATTCTGCATTTGTAGAACATTTAATTAGAGTTCTTAATGTATTTAGAAATGCATATAAATGTGAACAATATTTTAACATTTCCCAGGACAAACTGCTGGTTTGATGCCTTTTGAGATGCTCAGTTAAGCTGAGTTAAGCTCAGTTAATCATCGTAGAAATTGTTTAATCAAGAACTGATTCTTTGCTTTCAATTTTTTGGTTTCTTTGTTTTTAAGGCCCACATTGGTATGGAATATTATGAAATTTGTTCACTCTAGTTCACATATTTATATAGTACATTAATGCTAACCACATATGGCTAATTTGTAATTCAAATGTGGTTGAACACATTCTGATTAGCAAATAAAATGCATAATTGCATGTATATGATCTCAATGACTTATAATTGCACAGCATTTGCAGGTGTATTTTAACTTGGTGTGCATTGTTGGCAAAATGGCGAGGAGAGTATTCAGGTCCCTGTTGACCATTGGTTATCCTTGGTACAATATGATAAATATTGAAAAAGCAAAAGTACAAAAGTGAACTGCACTTAAAAGTACTGTTGTGAAATTACATGTAGTGTATTGGTGAAAGTGACTGAAATTATGTTGTAATAGCCACACATGTGGCTAATTAATGATTTTTGTTGAACAATATGACTCTAGCATCTCTCCCAAACAACCATTATTCATTTGTCAGCTTAGATTGTGAGGATCATGGGTACATTCAGTAAAGAAACACTGCCAAGCCTGTAGGTGTGTTACCTACATGCACACTGCAATAGGATTTGTCAGACTTGCTAAACCAGCTTATGGAAACCACCTGTCAACAGCGCTAGATAATTTTACAGCTCTCTTTCAACCCTTCCCATTGCAAAGAAATTCTTTCTGCCACATGCCATCTTCACGATAACACAGATTAAATAAGTCCTTAATGAAGTAGGAAACAAACTTAACAAGCAGTGCTTCATGGTGCCCTGCATCCATGTGCCAATATGCTACAATGTTAATGTCACCATATTTGCAGATGAGATTTCAATATTATTCATGGATTTCAGTTTGTGGAGCCCTGATACCAGTACTGGAGTAAATGCGAACTGCTCTGATAGAACAAGCTTTAATTGAACCATGCCGGGATAAGTTCCTTGATAAACTGAATATCTAGAGCTGAAGAGAGAACATTAACTAACTGTAAGTGTGTGGAGGGTTCTGAGACGGGATACGTAGGCTTACAAAGTAAAAGAACATGGCAGCATCACAGGGCAGCATTAATGTAATGATACCCAGGAAGGGACAAAGTGTGCAAACATAATAAGAGCAGCAAATAGGGTTAAAGGGAGGGGCAGGAGGTGTGCAAAATAACAACAAACCAAAATTTAGTGGTTATTTACTTAAATACTTGTAGTTTTAAGAACAAAGTAAATGAATTAACGGCATAAATCAAGTCAAAGAGTATGATCTTACAGCCATTACGGAGATGTGGTTACAAGATAGTCAAGGCTGGGAAGTAAAATTCAGGTGTGCATCACTTTTTGAAACTACAGGCAGAAAGGAAATGGTGACAAGAAGTTTTAATAGTGTGAGATAGAAGAGTATGATAGCAAGAAATGATCTTGGATCAGAAGATGCAAAATTGGAAGTAAGAAATGACAAAGGGAAGACAACGCCAGTGAGAGTAGATTTTAGGTGTCCTAGCAGAAGGGCATAGAATAAGTCAGGAGAAAAAGATGGTATGTAAAGAAGGCAGTACATTAATCATGGTTGACTGTATTCTTCAGGTACCTTGGGAAAATCAAATTGCTAGAGGTAGTCACAAGGAAGAACTTAGAGAATGTATTCAGGCCAGTTTCCTTGAACAATTATAAGTGGATTCAATGAGGAATCAGACTGTTTTGGATCTGGTATTGTGTCATGAAGCAGGTTTAATAACTGATCTTTGTGGAAGAGATCCCTGGGGAATAGTGATTATTGGAAAGGATGACCAGAAACAGTTGAGAAAATAAAGTTTGATGATAGGCCAGCAAGTTATATAAAAACAGACAGTAATCAGTAATATTATCAACCAGCGGCAGCGTAGCTTCATGAAGGGGAAATTATGCCTGACAAAGTTTATTAAAATTCTTTGAGGAGTTAACAACCAGGATAGATAAAGGGGAACCAGTCGGTATATCTATTTGGATTTACAAATTGCATTCAATAAAGTACAGCATATAAGCTACTTAATACAGTAACAACTCATGGTGTTGGGGATGGTATGGATAGAAGATTGACTAACTAATAGAAGACAGAGTTGGAACAAAGGATGTAGTTTCAGAATTGAGTCTGTAACTAGTGAAGTGCTGCAGGGGCAACAGTGACCATTCTAAAAATATTTCTTTTTTCCTGAATTAATGTTTTGTTTAAGCTAGAATTCAAAATGTATTGAAAGAAGTTGGTTAAGCTTAAACATTACGGACATATTTTACTTTAAGGGAAGTGAACATACGATTGCCAAGTTTGTGAATGACATGAAAATAGATGGGAAAATAAGTGGTGAGAATAACACTAAGAGTTTACAGAGAATTAAGTGAATGGGCACACAGAGGTTGATGTGGGAATATGTGATATTATGCACTTTGACAGGAATGTTAAAGGATCTGGCTATTATTTAAATAGGGAAAGATTACAGGACGTTACAACACAGTGGGCTTTGGGGGGTCCTTGTGTATGCATCATACACATCTTCAGGTAAAAGGGATATCTAATGGAATATTGGCCTTTATTTCAAAGGAATTAGAGTATAAAAGTCATGATCCCGGATATAGAGGGATTTTCTTATGAGGAGAAGTCAAGTAGGTTTGGCCTTTACTCAAAGGAGATTAGAAGAATGAGAGGCAACCTCATTAAAACATGTAAGATTCTTAGTCTCTACACTGTTAAACCCCTAAGAAATTGTTTCCCCTAGACTGCGGCGAGTCTAGGGTTGGGGGCGTAATTTCAGAGTAGGGAGTCAACCATTTAAGATAGTACCCACTGCTGCTACTGAGTGCCAGTAGTGGAGTGATTGAGTGTTTGTGGATGTGTTGCCAATCAAGCAGGTTGCTTTGTCCTGGATGGTGTCAAGCTTCTTGAGTATTGGAGCTGCACCCATCCAAGCAAGTCCATCACACTCCTGACGTGTGCCTTGTGGATGGTGGATAGACTTTGGGTTGATAGGAGATGAGTTACTTGCCGCAGTATCCCTAGTCTCTGACCTGCACTTGTAGCCACTGTGTTTATGTGGTGAGTCCAGTTGAGTTTCTGGTCAATGGTCACCCCAAGGATGTTGATGGTGGGGGATCCAGTGATGATAATAACGTTGAATGTCAAGAGGTGGTGGTTAGAGTCTCTTATTGGTTGATGGTCATTGTCTGGCATTAATATTACTTCCCACTTGTTGGCCTAAGCCTGGATATTGACCAAATCTTGTTGCATTTGAGCACGGAATGATTCAGTATCTGAGGAGTCGCGAACGGTGCTAAACACTGTGCAATCATTGACAAACATCCCCACTTCTGACCTTATGACAGAGGGAAGGTCATTGATGAAGCAGCTGAAGATTGTTGGGCCTCGGACACTACCCTGAGGGATTCCTGTAGCAATGTCGTGGAGCTGAAATGACTGACACCCCATAACCATAACCATCTTCCTTTGTGCCAGGTATAACTAACCAGCAGAGTGTTTGCCCGCTGATACCCATTGTGCCAATTTTGCCAGGGCTCCTTGATGCCATACTCTGTCAAATGCAGCCTTGATGTCAAGGGCTGTCACTCTCACCTCACCTCTGGAATTCAGCACTTTTATCCATGTTTGAACCAAGGCTGTAATAAGATCAGGAGCTGAGTGGCCCTTGCAGAACCCAAACTGGGCGTCACTGAGCAGGTTGTTGCTGAGCAGGTGATGTTTGATAGCACTGTTGATGACATCTTCCATCACTTTACTGATGATGGGGAGTAGACTGATTGGGCAGTAATTGTAATTGGCTGGGTTGGATTTGTCCTGCTTTTTATGTACAGGACATACCTGGGCAATTTTTCACATTATTGGGTAGATGCCAGTGTTGTAACTGTACTAAAAGAGCTTGGCTCGGGGAGCGGCAAGTTCTGGAGCACATGTCTTCAGTACTATTGCCAGAATGTTATCAGAGCCCATTGCCTTTGCAGTATCCAACTGTTTCATGATATCACATGGAGTGAATCAAATTGGCTGGAGACTGGTATCTGTGATGTTGGGGACAACTGGAGGAGCCCAAGATGGATCGTCCTCTTGATATTTCTGACTGAAGATTGTTGCGAATGCATCAGCCTTATCTTTTGCACTGATGTGCTGGGCTCCTCCATTGTTGAGGTTGGGGGTATTTGTGGAGCCTCCTTCTCCTCCAATGAGTTGTTTAATTGTCCACCACCATTCACAATTGGATGTGGAAGGACTGCAGAGCTTAGATCTGATCCGCTGGTTGTGGCATCACTTAGTTTTGTCTGTCACTTGCTATTTATGCCGTAAGGCACAGAAGTAGTCCTGTTTGGTCGCTTCACCAGGTTGACACCTCATTTTTAGATAAGCCTAATGCTCCTGGCATGCCCTCCTGCACTTTCCATTGAACCAGAATTGATCTCCCTACATGGTGGTAATGGTTGCATCAAGGGTATACCTAGCCATGAGGTTGTAGATTGTGCTAGATTATAGTTCTGCTGCTGTTGATGGCCCACAGCACCTCATGGATGCCCACTCTTGAGCTGTTAGATCAGTTCGAAATCTGTCCCACGGTGATATTGCCTCACAACACAGTGGAGGTTATTCTCAATGTGAAGTCAGGACTTTGTCTCCACAAGGATAATGCAGTGGTCACTTTTACCTATATTATCATGGACAGATGCTTCTGCAGCTGCCACATTAGTAAGGATGAGGTCAAGTATGCTTTTTCCTTTTGTTGGTTCCTTCACCAACTGCCGCACTCCCAGTCTAGCAGTTGTATCCTTTAGGACCCGATCAGCTCGATCAGTAATGTTGCTGCTGAGCCATTCATTCTGGTGAACATTGAAATCCCCACCCAGAATACATTTTGCGCCTTTGCCACCCTCAGTACGTCCCCAAGTGTTGCTCAACATGGAGGTTGATTCATGGAGGTTTCATTACCCATGTTTAACCTGACACTATGAGACTTCATGGGGTCCGGAATCAATGTCAAGGACTCCCAGGGCAACTTCCACCCGAATGTATACCACTCTGACTCTAAATCTGAATTCTTTACCGAAGATGGTTGTCGAGACTGTCATTAAGTATATTAATTGCTGAGATAGACAAAACCTTAGTTAGTAAGGGAACTGAAGGTTCAGGAAAAGGCAAGAAAGTGGAGTTGAGGATGATCAGATCAACCGTAATCTCATGGAGTAGACTCAATGAACCAAGTGGCATATTACTATTTCCCTTACATCTTATAGTTGTCTTAATTGCACTTCAATTCAACACTATAGGCATTCTCAAGCTAACAAAGCAAAATATGTCTGTAATGTTTAAGTTTAACCAGCTTCTTTCAAGATATTTTGAATTCTTGCTTAAACAAAACATTAATCAGGAAAAAAAATTTTTTTAGAATGGTCCCTTCGTTTTCAAGACAAATTGATAAATATAAAAATATCATCTGTATTTGCAGCCAATCGAATGATACAAAGGAACAACAATTACGGTTCTTTCATTTATATTTGTGGAAAATGAAATCCTTATTGTAAAATATATACTGTTTGGCATGACTTGCATCATTTGTTCTCTATGTAGGTTTGCTCACTGAGCTGGAAGGTTCATTTCCAGACATTTCGTCACCCTACTAGGTAACATCTTCAGAAGCTTCGCCCGGAAATGTTTGGAAGTGAACCTTCCAGCTCAGCGAGCAAACTTACATCCAGAACCTCAACCTGAGCTACAGATCTTCTCAAAACTCATCATTTGTCCTCTTTGGCCTCTTCGAACAAATCTGTGTAAGTGTTGGTATTTATTTGAAGAGAACTTTTGAGTGCTCTGATCTTTATGGATGTCTGTCTCTCTCTCTGACTCAGGTATCTTCCAATGGTATCCAATCAACACCACTAAACCTAGCTACATACTGGAAATGCAGTCTTACCACTACTGACATTCGAGTGGACTACAAATACAACCCAGAAGCTATGGTTTCTCCTTCTGTGCTATCAAATGTCCAGATTTTGATGCCAGTAGATGGTGGAGTTACTGGCATGCAGTCACTGCCTACAGCTGTTTGGTAATTTAGAAAGCTGAACCTTTTATTCATTTTAGAATTTTGTTTAACATCAGAAAGAAAGAGCATTCTGATGCTTGTTACTAATATAGAGAGATATTTAAAGTTTAAGTAGATCTTTGTTTAGTTGACCTATTAAGACTCCCCATTAAGATGTATGTTCCATTTACTATTAACAATATGTTGGCAAGGTCATTGTTTTGTCTTGTATATCAAATTTCTCCCTTCTTCCTTGACTGGAAGAAGCTGCAATCCAAGAAGGTGTAGAGCAGATTTTCAGTAATGTAACTAGGGATAAAAAATTTAATCGTGCAAAGTTACTGAAAAAAACTGGGGCTGTTCTCCTTGGAGCAAAGTAAGAAAAGCAAAGTTTTGCTGGAGGTATTCAAGATCATTACTGATTTTGTTGGGGCATATGAGGAGGAACTAGTTCCAGTGGGGCTTACCTGTTGAGACCTGAAAATGTGTTGCTGGAAAAGCGCAGCTCTGATCTCCAGCATCTGCAGTCCTCATTTTCTCCTTACCTGTTGAGATGTTATTACGCAGAGGTGTACAGTAATAGGAGCAGGTGGAACCTGAACCCTGGACTCCTAATCCAGAGGTAAGGGTGCTACTTATCTGTTGGTTGTTAGATCCCAGCAGTGGTGAGATACATTAGATGGACATTTATTTCTCACTTAAGGGCCTTAAGTGAGGACACTCTATGAATCGGGTTAATGCAGGGCATCAAGCAACGTAAGACACTAATGTTCTGTGGATTTTGCATTGTTGGGTCATGTTCTAATATGAGTGTATAAGTGGTAGCATATTGATACATTTCATTTGTTCACCTGGCCTTGATTCAGGAATGCAGAACAGAAGAAGGCCTTATGGAAGCTGTCTGAAATTTCGGAGAAATCTGAAAATGGAGGTAGGTAGAATATGTGAATCACTACTTTTCATTTCTCAATTTGCTGCCAACAGTGAGTGCATTTTTATTTTTGGAGTTAAATTCAGAAAATGAAACGGTATTTATGAATCATTAAGGTCGGTGATAACTCTCCAACCTTTGTCACAAACACTTATGGTGAAGCAAGTTTCCTTCCCAGCTACTATCTCAAGAGCAGACTGTCAGAGATTTGGACACCTTTTTAATTTGGAGGAGAATGTCTAATTCCATATCCAGAATATCACAGAGCCACCTACTTCCAACTCTAGCGATATGTCCCTTCATTAATAACTGCTCATTTGTCACAGAAACAACCTGTAACAATGCCAGAATTGATTAATCTAATTCTGTTCTTGTTGACAGAAAATATTAATACTTTTTATTTATTTGGAGTCTTTATGTAAAGACTCCAGTAAAAACATTCCCAAGGTGCTTCTGAGGACAATTATGAAACAAACAAATGTTACATAAGGATAAATTAGAACAGATAGCCAAATCATTAAAGGGGTGGATTTTTAAGATATGCCTTAAGGCAGAAAAGAAAGGAGGAGTTACTCATGGAAGGAGTTTCCAAGCTTAGAGTCTTGACTGCTGAAGTCTAGGTTACCTCTGATGGGCAAATTAAAGTTTCACGTACTTAAGCCAAAATTGAAAGAGTGTAGATATCTTGAATGTTGATATATCAAAGATGGGAGGATGATGCCATGTAAGGACTTGAAAATAAGAGGGTGAAGACTTTAAGTTTACTTTTTAAAGGAGTGACCAATAGTTTACAGGGCTAAATTGAGGACAGTGAAACAGATACATTAGCAATAGAGAAATTAAAATTCAAGCAAAGAAATTAGCATTTCAAGAAAAAGAAAGAGAGAGAGAGAAATAGGGAATGGAGAAAAGAGCAAGGGGATAGAGAGGGAAATTCAGGAAAAATGGCAAGCAAAGCATTTGAGTTGAGACAGCCAAGCTGAAAAGCAGGAAACCTATTGTGTCCCACGAAGACACTACTGGCCCAGACTTAAGGGTGGAGGCAACTTTATTTGCTCATTTAATTCCAAAGTTTGAGGAGGCAGAGGTGGAAGCTTCTCACATCTCTTTGGAGCTGGTAACATAGCAATTTATGGAGCCAGTCCAGCATTGGTCAGTACTAATGCAGACTGGGCTTTTAGGGTGAGGCAAGAGGTTTATTCCCCCTTGCCTGAGAAAATTGCCAGGCACTTACAAGGGTAGTAAAAGTGGTTATCTTAATTGTATACCAGAGGGTGCCCATAAAAATTATGTGCCTTGAAGAAAAAGCCTAACCAGACATATCTGGAATTTGACAGGCTTAAGCAGCAGTGGGTACTTAATTTAGAAGCCACTTACGAAAATCTCAGTGAAACAATTCTTGAAGGGTTTAAAAACCACCACCACCCCCCATTCCCAATAAGAGTGCTGTAGGAGGAACAGAGTGTGACTGGGTCAGGATATGCAGCCATGCTGGCTGATGGTTGAGCTGATCCACAAACTCCTATTCCAAGAGAACCCCTCTCCTAATCACCTCCGGTCATGATTAGAAAGCAAAAAGTGATAGGAAACTGAGCACCCATGGTAGAGAGGAAAATGCTGGGAACGGTCCTCGGGATAGAAAAGGTAGTGCTGAGCTGAAAGTTGAGCTCCAAGAAATCTTTATGTTTTAATGGCTAAAAGGTAGGCCATGTCCAGTACAACTGCTAGAAGGCTAAGAAAAACCAGGAGCATTTAGTCAGACACAACACACTGCAGAGAATGGCAGTTTGTCAGAGAGCGTAGCAGATCAGGCTATGGATGTGACTACAACTGCAAGTCCCTGTAAAGACACTTGCTGAGAGTGCAGATGAAATTAAATAAATCCTAAGAGCTACCAGGATTTTACATCTAAAGGAAGTGTGGCCACATTTCCCCAGGGTAATACAGGCAAGCTGGTAGTAAACTAGGGAATACTGGAGCCAACTAAACTCTACTGCTGGGAAAAGGTGTGACTTTCCCCACCAGTGAGTATAGTAATTGCCAAGGTGGTCATAAATGGGATTGAAGATTGATAGATTTCCCATTTCTCATTAGAAATGTAAGAACAGGAGTAAGCCATTCAGCTCCTCGAGCCTGCTCTGCCATCCATTAAGATCATGGTTGAACTCTGGCATAACTCCATGTCCCTGGCTTGGGCCTTTGATACCCTTAATTAATAAAAATCTGTCTATCTCAGATTTAAATTTAACAATTGAATTAACGTTGACTGCTATTTAAGGAAAAGAGTTATCAACCTTCACTACTCTTTGCATGTAAACATAATTTTTAACATCTCTCCTGATTGGAGTCAAGATTAGAGAGGTGCTGGAAAAGCACATCAGGTCGGCAGCATCCGAGGAGCAGGAAAATCACTGTTGTGGGAAGGAGCTCTTCCAGCACCATTCTAATCTTGACTCCAGTCTCCAGCTTCTGCAGTCCTCACTTTCGCCTATCCCTCCTGATTGACCTGCCACAATTCTTAGACTATGCCCATTTCTAGAATTTTTCAACCATTGGAAATAGTTTATCTGCTCTGTCGTTTCATATTAATATCTTGAAGACCTCAATACAGCATCCCTTAATCTTCTGAATTCTAGAGTAAAGGCCTAACTTGCCTAGTCTTTCCTCATAACTAAACTCCGGAAATCCTTATCATCCTTATAAAGCTGCATTGAACTCATTCCATCCTTCCTAAGATGTAGTGCCCAGATCAATTTTCAGTACTGTAAGTGGTATCTAACTATAGTCTTTCATATAACTGCAGCATAATGTCTGTATCCTTAAACTCCAGCCTTTTAGATATGAAAGCCGGTATTCCATTAGCCTTCTTGACTATTTTCTGCACTTGTTCTAGGCATTTTCAATGGCTGTGCACCTGAACCCCTCCCAATCTCATTGGACATCCACTGTATTTTTGCATTCTGCAAAAAATAACCCTCCTTCAGTCCAAAATGGATAACCTCACACTTGCTTATATTAAAGTCCATCTGCCACAGATTTGCTTATTCACCTAATCTATCAATGCCCTGATGTAATTTTATGCTGTCTACAATGCTGTCCAATTTTGTGTAATCAGCAAATTTGGATATTTGACTTTCGATGCCACTATCCAAGTCATTAATGATATTGTGAATAATTTACACCACGATACACATCCTTGCAGGATACTCCTGGTCAGTTTCTGCCAAACTGAGTGTTTACCCATAATTCCAACTCTCTTGTTTCCTGCCACTCACTGCACCTGCGTAATGACCAGTGAGATCATCCCTTGTTTGCCTGTGGATAGAATCAACTTGTTCCTTGGCAGTGACCTATTGCGATCAAAGGTAATCCTCACGGGTTCTCTGAAAAGTCTGTGGAAGTCAGGAAGACCCATCAGCTGCAGGTGAAATGCCCAGCATATCCCTGACTATATAGTCACATGATCTGTTGCCTGACAGACCCAACTAGTGGAAGCTAAGGTGGCACTGCAGACAAAAGACCTTCAAAACCAGTTATCTGAAACCTTTGGGTGTCTAGAAGATCCCAAGGAGGTAATAAATAGAACTTCTTTGGTGGCAGCTCAATGAGCTGATCCAGTGTTAAAAACAATAGTTCAGATTGATCACACTGAAGCTGAGGCACAACCTGTCCCTGAATATTACTATATTAAAAATAATGTGCTAATATAGAAATAGACACCTGCAAGTAATGAACAGACAGTGATCCATTAAAGTAGTGATGACATCAAAATACCATAAGGCGATATTTTGGCTTGATCATGGAATTCCAATGGCTCAGCATGTCAGTATACAATACCTGTATATGCAAAACGTAAGTCCACATCAGCCAGCATTTCTACTGGCCACAACTCCATAGAACATAATAGGGTTTTGCATAGAGTTTTGTAGTACCTGTTATGTTGTAGGAAAACTGTACCTGCAGTAAAACCTACACGCATGATTCTCCCATGCCACTTGTTTCCCTATTGTCAAAACATTGATGAGGGAATTGACCCAATTCTTCATCAAGTATGGTCTGCCCATCAAGATCCAGTCAGTTTCGGGCTCATGTTGAACCTCCTGAATGAACTTTTGATTTGACTTATTATTGTCATGTACGTAGGCACAGTGAAATGTTCTATTTTGCATGCAGTACAGGCAGATCATAGAATGATAGAACAGAGCAAGGCTGCAAAGAAGGTGCACAAAAAGCAAGATCAACATTAGATTTGAAATTTGAAGTGTCCATTCAGGCTTATAACAGTGAAAAAGAAGCTGTTCTTAAACTGTTGATATGTGCATTTAAGCTTTTGTATCTTCTGCCTGACTGAAGAGTTTGGAAGATCTTATAACCGGGGTGGGAATGATCTTTGATCTTAGCAGCCTTTCTGAGTCAGAGAACTGTAGATGGAGTCAATGGATGGAAGGTTGGCTTGTATGATTGACTGGGATGTGTTCACAACTGTGTAGTTTCTTGCGATCCTGCACAGAGCAGTTCCCATACCAAGCTATGATGCATCCTGATAGAATGTTTTCTGTGGTGCATCTATAAATGTTGGTGAGAATCCTGACAAACATGCCTGAGGAAGAAGTGGCATTGCAGCACCTTTTTGACTGTCACATCAATATTGATGGTGCAGACTTGTGCAGAACTTAAAGAAACCCGATTAGAATTGAAAAGACAAGACCCAGACTAAGAGAATGAATATGTGTGACAGTATGTTTGTTATTTTATGTTTAATTATTTTTCATCCTTTGTAATGAATTAAAATGGATCTCATTTTATTTGTTCTATATTATCACGATGACAGATCAGATTCCAAAGTATTATCAACATTTTTTAAACTTTTAGTTCCAAAATGTGTTTCTTAAAAGAAGATTGTTGTGAAACCTGTGGAATGTTGCTCCTGTAAGTGTCCAGCACTTTCAGAGATAGAGGTATAACAGAAGGAGATAACAAGGGGCTTACTCACTTTCCCCTCACCTCCAATGCCACCTCAGCAGAAAGCCACATCTTGGGGACACTTTTTGTGTTTTGTCCTTTCAGAAATACACAAAGGTCTTACAAACTGACTCCAACCCTGATCTGTGTTGACAAATGGAAGAAGGTGTGCTAGTGAACTAAGGCATTGACGTATAGCCTGAGTTTGAACACTAGTGTACTGTGAAGGTCACAGTTGAAGAATCACCCACTAGTCACCTTTGCGTTATAGGTAAAAAGATTCTCAATTTTGAGTGCTGGAAGCCAGGCAGCCAGCAAATCAGTCTAAAAGACTCTCACTCAGAACTGCCAGCCAACTACTATAAAAAGGAGATGAGACAAAAGGATTTCAACTAACTGCAAAGCTACGAGCTCTGAACGTAACTGTTCAGCTATCAATGTTCCACTATCTGCTGTTCACAAGCCACTCAGAAACTGATCCATGTATCTTTTAACTTTGATTTTTTTGACTCACTTTTTATTACTTATTTGTGTGTGTTGTATTATTATTTATTTGCTATTAATGACTAATAAAGTTATTTTGTTAAGTAAAGAAAACCTAGTTAACTTGTCTCCTTTTAAGAACAGAGGGATTATTTTTGAATTAACCTTGTTACAACCAACCAAGGGCACAGGCAAATAAAGATGGGAAGGCAGTTCAACCCTCCATAACCAAGAGCTTAACAGTTTGGGGTATCCACGTGGAACTGTACCAATTTTTGGAACCCTGTCCAGGAGATCTGGTCATAATGATACGCAGACAGCAGATAGAAAATGGAGAAGAAAAGGTTGGACTGCAAAAAGTTCCATGGTAACAACCTAGTTTATATATTGGTGCACAGGTAAATTAAGCATAGACCCAGTTTACTTTCAAATTGTTCATGTCAACATGGAACATTGACCAACTGTTTACAAGTTTAGAGACAGGTGCAGCAACGAGCTAAGTCCAGAATCTATTTGAAGGATAGCATATCGAAGGATGTACTGATGGAAGTATTTATTGTTAAAGAGGGAGTTCCAGGATTTTGAGCCAGTAATGAATTTGTTTGCATGCATTACTGCACATTGAACTACTCCTATTCTTTCAGGTTCTGGATCCCTCAGAGCAAAATTTGACGTGTCAGAAGGTCCAACCAAGCCGTCAACTCTTGCAGTCCAATTTCTCAGTGAAGGATCCACACTATCAGGAGCAGATGTAGAGCTTGTAGGCACTGGTTATAGACTTTCTTTAATAAAGAAGAGATTTGCTACAGGTAAGAGCTGCAGAACTTTTAGACTTCTGGATACAATTGAACAATCATGGAGTGACTTATTAAAGTTTTAAGAAACGGGCACACTAGCGTTGTAGTTGTATATGTTTCTGGCCTCAAAATCTAGAAATTAATTCAAATCCCATCATGGGATTTTGCAGATTATAGTTCAGTCTTTAGATATGGAGAGCTTGTTTCTCCAAGTGAGAGAATCTAGAAGGTTGCCATCTCAGGATGACGGTCAGCCATTTAGAGCAGAAATGAGAAAATATTTCCACTCACTGTTGGGAATCTTTGCAATATGATCCTGATGATTCCTGATGAAGGGCTTTTGCCCGAAACGTCAATTTTCCTGCTCCTGGGATGCTGCCTGACCTGATGTACTTTTCCAGCACCACTCTAATCTAGACTCTGGTTTCCAGCATTTGCAGTCCTTGTTTTTACTTAATCCTCTATCAGTGTTAATGTACTTCCATATCAGATGGTAAAATTTGAAATAAGTAAAAATGTAATGATGTCTACGAATCCATGTCCATTGCCATAAAACCTGATCGAGTTCACTAATGTCCTTTGGGGAAAGAAATTGCCATCCTTACCTGGTCTGGCCTACATGTGACTCCAGACCCACATCAAGGTGTGTCTGAATTGCCCTCTGCGCTGTTAAGGATAGGTGATAAATACTGGCCAGTGACACTCTCATCCTGTGAATGGATGAAAAAAAAGTGTGGACCTTTTGAAAATCCAAATATAATACATCCATTGCTTTCCCATTGTCTACCTGCTTGTAATCTCCTCGAATAATTCTAGTAAATTTGTCAGGTTTGATTTTCTTTTCATGAAGCCATGCTGAAGCTATTTAATCATGTATCCTTTCTATAGTAAGCTATGCAATTTTGCTACAGAAAATCTGCAGCCTTTCTAAATACAGTGACTGAGCACCAGGTTAAATAACTAAATAAAAACCTATCAAGTCAGCTTTTATTCTAGGGTCTGACTTGTCTTGTAGTACCATCAGTTGGGATAATAAAAACTGCTACTTTTTAAAATTCTTTCCATTTAAAATTAAGATTGGATTGTTGTGATATACTAATCAAGACTGATGACAAATTAAGCATCAGTTTTCACAGCACTGAATTTAGTCTCTCATCCATCAGAATTTAACTAGAATCGTAGAGTCCCTCCAGAGTGGCCTGTTTCCACACTGCAAGGATTCTAAAAGTCTAGTTAAACTCTGGTGGATGAGAGACTAAATTCAATGCTGTGGAAACTGATGCTAGGGACAAGAAATATAAAAGTAAGATTAAAATATCAACATCTTGAAAACAAGCATAACCATAGGATGCTGTTATTTACTGTATGCACCTGAGTAATAGTCGATTTTTTTGACTACTTTTTAAGGCTAAATTTATGAGTTTGACTATTACATGGATACTACTTTTGAGGGGCTGAAATTCACACCCATCAAAATTCATACTGTACCATTAGCAGAAGCCCAATTGATCTCTAAACGAATAAAGAAAAAAAACCCAAATTATGGTAATTCTGAAAAGTCGGAGCAGAAAACAACAGCCAGCGGACTGGAAAACTGGGATTGTAGCAGAACAACTGGCAGACTAGAAAGCTGGAGCGTGACATCCGGCACACTGACTCATAAACATTGATCTGTTAGCTGTGAAGAATTAGGGTCAACTTTTACACAAGATATATGGAAAATTCCAGGCTATTTGGCCAAAAATAGGGGGTCGACTTTTACATGAAATTGACTATTACTCGGGTATATATATGATAATTAGTCTCTCAAAGTAATATTTAAAAATATTCTTTGACGTAGCCATTTACAGGAAAGTCTGAGGTCAGAGGACTGTAAGACCATAAGACATAGAGCCAAAGTCGGGCATTTGGCATGTTGAGTCTGGCAGCCATTCCATAAGGTTATGGCTGAGATCAAATCCACTCTACTTTTTCCCTATTTTGTCCATAATCTATTCCCTTACTGATGAAAAATCTGTTTATCTCAGCCTTGAATATTCCTAACAACCCAGCCATTAAAGCCATTTGTGATAAAGAATTCCACAGATTCATTAGCCTCTGAGAAAAGAAATTCCTTTTCACCTCTGACGTAAATGTTGGACCCTTTATTGTGAGATGTGTTCTCTGGTCCTAGACACTCCCAAAGCCATCTATTTGCAATTCCATCGATTTGAACCTTTAAATTTAGAGAAAGTACTCCTCAATGTTACATCTTTAACTTCAACCTAATTGATTATCCTCAGTTTCTTTCTTGTGAGATGTGGTGGCGTGTTACATGAATGCCCACAAACTGAGAGCTTAGACGTTGTCAGCTTCAAATAACCTTCAGATTTCTAATCAAATTCTTACAGTCTGGAAGCTGCAAGAACTAAGCTTTTCTACTAAGGTAACTGTGATTTTCCTAGACTTCTATCAGAAGAGAAACTGCATTTGCTTCTGACCTCAGTCAAGTCTCCTCCAAAATACCTTTAAAACTTTCAATTTCTGGTTTTCTATACTAAAATCAATCCACAGTTATTTTGAACTGAAAGAAAGCTAAAGCTTCAATGTTTACCCATCTTTTGTAAAAATACCCAATATAAACAATTTTCCATTTGCTCATCATAGGAGGCTATAGCACTTTCTGAGCAATACTTTATTCGATTAGTGTGGTGCTGAAAAAGCAAAGCAGGTCAGGCAGTATCCATGGAGCAGGAGAATGATGAAGGGCTTATGCCCGAAATGTCAGTTCTCCTGCTCCTCGGATGCTGCCTGACCTGCTGTGCTTTTCCAACATGACACTCTTGACTCTGATCTCCAGCATCTGCAGTCCTCACTTTCTCCTATATTAGATCATTGTTCCAGAACGTTGCTCTGACCTTTTTTACGATGAAAACACTTCACAAAATTAACCAACCCCCATATGCCACTACTTTGAAATCTAAACACCAAAAATGATATGAATGTATATAAATTATGTGCCTTTCATCACAAGTTGTGCAAAAAAAATTGCATTTGACTTTTTTCAAAATAAAATATTGTTCTGTTGGGCATTCTGTAGCTTCTCTGTTGCCATTTGGTTCATGCTAATTATAGATTAATAAACTGCTCAATGGCAATGCTTTTTTAAGAGCTGTGCACAAAATAATCTATGGTATGTTATTATTGGGGAGTTTTCATTTTAAATTGGATTTCTGTTCTTCATGTGTATATGTGAATATGTCTTTGAAGAAAATGTTAATTGTTTTCTCTCTTGAACAGGCCGATACATGGCAGATTGTTGACAGTTCCATCAGCACATTGAATCTCGGTGAAGGACAAGTTGACTGTCAGGTGTTTATTTTGGTGGTACATTTGTACTTGCCTTCCAGCTACAATTAGTACTGCATTCAGGAGTACAAGATGGACAAGAAGAGTATTTTCAAGGATATGAAAACTTCAAAAATTTAAATTCTGCCTTTGCCTGTTTTGGTCATTGGATTATAAGGAAAATCCATACTACACAATTTAAACATGCACTTTCTTTTAGAAAAAAAAGTCATTTTGGGGAGAATAAGTTGTATTTTTATTACATTAAATTAGCACTGATGTGATTTTCAACACTGTTTAATTTTTTGAAACCTGCAATATTCAGGAAGTATAAAGTAAATGTCTTTGAATACATGATTTTATTTAGACTTTAATGAAGAGCAACAAGTGATCAGTAGTTATGCTGAAAATGTAAAAATGTATAATGTATATCAAACACACATAAATATATATAATAGAAGAACCAGCATTAACCATTTGCCTTCACTGTGCTTCTATTGTGTAAACATATATAATTTTACAAATTACCAAGTTTAGCTGATTGTAAGGTTTGCTCTTGCAACAAAAAAAATTTAAATCAATGACAAATCTATAAGTTGCAGAAATTTATATAGGTGAATATGAACTGTTCTACAACTTTTCTGATTCAATGTTGTATTCTTGTGCCATACAAGGAGGTACTTTTCTGAGGGGGGGTACCATGTACGTCATAAACTAACATAACGCAAAGTTTTGGTCATGATTGTAACTGGAGAATATTTGAATGATGGTGAGTTGTAGTGCTTGTTACAGAACTCTTAAGGACTCTGAACTCTTACCCCGAAGCAAGGATTGTTGGGAGTTGGTAGGATGAAAAATCATCTGAAACTATACTATTGGCAAGTAAATTTCATAGTCTTCAGATTAATTCTGGAACATTGCTGCAGACCATTAAATTATTTGTGTATTTGGATTGTTAGTGCACATCCAATTGTCAATTTGTGGGTTATTAATTTTAAGTTTTTATACACATGCAGATATAATAAAACCAAGTTATTATACCAATGATCATTGCAAAAAACTTTCAAATTTGCGAAAAGGCCCACAATGTCACAAGCAGTACAATAAAAGAGTTCAGAACAAACTGCCAGTTCATTGCAAGGTGAAGAATACTGAATTGTTTTTATTTACAGTGCAATTAATGAATATATTTCTGTACAATTGAATTATCACTAATCCCTATAAAATTGGCTACCAATCATTTGGGACCTATTGCCATTACTGCTTTATCCACTCAGTGCGTCCTCTTACTGTGGGCTTCCTGTTGTCAATATAGATGCACTAAACCAACTGTCTATAGTTGAGAATATTTTGTGAAGACTGAGAATGTAGGTGCTGGTCTACAGTTACACATATTTTTGTTGTCCAAAAGATAGCAGCATTTTTAAAAAATTATCGTAGGGGTGGTATTCCAGTACTTTTTTGAACTGGGAGTGCCTGGATTTATCTGTCCTTTTTTAAGTGTACTTGTGTTACTTCAGAAATTAAATAAATGTCATCTGGTATTTCGCCAGGTTATCTTGTTGAGCAAAACTGGAAGTGTTTTTATATCTTGCAGAGTTTCAGGTCAATTTATTATTTTGCCTAATTGTATATACACACACAGATAAAAGCCCTTTAAAAACCCCAACACACAATGTACTGAAGCTAAGGTTCACGTGCCAGCATTGAGACTTATTTTATGGAAGTTTGTTTTTCAAAACAAAAAGTGCCTTTATGTCAAATTATTGTGCCACTAGGTTTTTTCAATGAAAATCTATTAAGCTAATTATTCTTATGTATGAATATTTCAAAAATTTGTATGTAAATATGCTATAATCCTTAAATACTTTTGTATTTGGACTTGGAAGGGAAATGAATGAGATAAAACTGGAGTCTGTGGTAAACAGTGTATTTCAAAAATGTTATTTCTTTTGATGGGCTATTTGCAATAAACTGTAGCCATTGTATTGGGAAACATAAGATATTTGTGTTTTTAGCCTGATAAATGATACACCTGCTGCTTAACATGTGATTTGCTATAATACTTCACATTCATGTAATATTTCATGATCAGGTGAGTGTTAAAATAATCTTGGGGTGTAGAGAACACAGTCAACTTTTAAACAAAGTGTGAAAAACAGCAAAATATTTAAAAGGTTTCATTGTATTCCAGACTTTCAAGGCTTAGCTATATAATGGGCATAAACTCCCATGGATTAGCAAAGCAATAAACCATCTGACTACTTTGCAGAGAAGCTGTCTGGTGATGCCTGCTGGATGTATCTACATGGATATTTTATGGGAACAGACTTGGAATTCATGGTTATGGCCACCTGTTTGAATAATTAATTTGCTCTTTGCCCAGAATTGTACCTTCAAGAAGGCAAAAGCAAAACACTGGGATGCTGGAAATCTAAAATAAAAACAGGTGCTGGAGAAGCTGTGTGAGTCTGTGGAGAGAGAAACAGAGTTAATATTTAACATTAACAATGATTCATCTGCAGAATCCTAAACTGTGGTAATTTTAAAAATTAAATGTAGAAAATACAATACATTTCACTTGCTTGTTATGCTATCAGTGGGCATTTTCAGCATGATTGGCAATTTGCCAGATGACATCACTGTTGCAAGAAACCTGGAGATCCTCTTGATTCTATATTAAAAATGAAATTGGGAAAGAAGAAATGAATGTCATGGTAATTGCTAGATCTTTATAGGCAACTTCTTTGAAGGTCTGTGGCAAGTATCATCGCTTTGATCATAATTCTTAACATAAGTACAACCAGCTGTCCAGAAGCTAAGAGGACAGATATTAGAAGGAAGGAGAGACTTGCATTCATTAGGCCTTTTGTAAATTCAGAATGTCCGAGTGCACTTTACCACTGATATTTTTGCAATATAGTCACTGTTGGTAATACAAAACAAATACAACCAATTTGCTTGTACTGTTTTCCAACAAACAGCAGATAATCAGACAATCCATTTTAGTGGTGTTACTTGATACTGGATATACATACAGCTTGGTTACATCTGAGAGTTCCTTTTTCTTTTATGAAATACTACCAGGGGTTATTCTACGCCCATTTGAGAGGATAATGGAGCATTGGGTTGACGTCTCATCTAAAATACTGCCCCTTCAACCACTAAACTGTCAGTCTCTCTTTTGCTCCAGACTGGGACGGAATTTGAACGCAGACTTTCTGACCCAGAAGTTTACTACCACAGCCACAGAAAGTTTGATTTCTGTTCCATCCCTAAGTTAATTTCGAATAAAACAGTCTTGGGATATTATGGTTGAACTTGATATGCCTGTTTTAGAAAAGGGTTTAAAAAAACAGCATCTGATTAAAATCCTGTGAGCTGTGATAAATAGTGATGATATACTTGTGTTAGTTGAGGACAGTATAGTACTTCATTCTGATCTTACCAATAGTGAATAATTTGTTAATACTTGCTGACTCAACTCATTAAAGCTAATCTCTTAAATGATAAATTGTGGGGTTGTTATCTCTGTGTGATTCAAATCAAAACATGTTTTACTGTGTCTGAATTTGAGTTGCCTGATGTTAAAATTGAAGAAAATCCAACTTATTCCTTGCTGTGTTGTTAGCATAGAAAGAAGCGTAGGGAAGGCTGATGGGAATAGGACATGCTAGTTTTGAAGCCTGACACATTTGTTGCACAAAGATTGTCTGACTCTCTACTGAACTAAAACGACCACCTGCAAGTTCTAATCCATCTTGGCTTGGAACTATATTCCTTCACTATCTCTGGGTCAAAACCCTAGAACTTTGTAACAGCACTGTGGTTCAACACCTCAAACAGGCTGCAGTGATTCAAGAAGACAGCACACTCCCAGCTTCTCCAAGGCAATTAGGACTGGGCAATAAATGCTGACCTAACCAGTAACAGCCCCACCTGATCAACAAATTTAAAAAATTCTGAGCTTGGGTATGAAGCTCAAGGTTATTGTAAGGATTGGCAACAGCAGTTTATTGAATTATGCGTCACCATGAATGTTTTTGAATTATCTGTAAAACAATATTTGTCCCATTTCTTTAAGTAATTGAAATTGCTAAGTAATGCCAGCAATAAAGTTATGAAATAGTGCTATTTAAAAAGGTAGGATTAATAAAATGCTTATGTGGTATGTACGGAAACATGAATTTGAAATAAGTAAGTTATTTGTTATCATACAGTCAATTATGCAAAGAATAAATCAATATGCAATCGTTATTTAAGAAGAAAATGTAAATGGCAATTATTTCTTCCAATATCACCAAGCAATTTAACATGGTCCATATTGTCCTTTCTGACGTGACATTTGCTTATATAAATAGACATGAAACTAGTTGTGATACAATTTATGAAGATAAAACACCACCAATTAAACAGAACATGAACTTCCTGAACGTGATCTTCAATAAATCATAATATTTGTCCATTCTACAGTTGATTATATTGCAGAGTTTTATTATAATAGCTGAAACAAATGAAAATTTGTGAACATAAAATGGCTATAACTAATAAGTTGAATTGCATGTATGGAGCAAATATTTATAAATATGTATGAGATCAATGATACCTTTTCAAAGCCTATATTAGATTATCCAAAATGTATGTGGGTGTGTAATCTATTAAGTATGAATACTTAGTGAACTAGTTCTTGCATCCTTGTAGTGATGGCCTTTCAGATCATCTAAACCAGATTGTGAATCTATTGATTTACTTTCTTCAAATATCCAGGTTCTTTTGATTTTCATGGTGCTAATTTTATCAGTGTATCTTGTTACATCTTTTAAATCTGCACCTATAAATAAATACTATAAGTTTGATTACTGTGTGCTGTATGAAATTCATGTATTTATCAGAGAATGTTTTCACTGGAAATTAATCACCACTTAAGCATATTTCCCATGCAGCCTCAATTTTGAGATTGGTGGGAGATGTTCAAGGACAGGGCTCAACTTGACATGTTACTCTGCTCAGACTTCAGGCAAGAAGAAGAGAATACCTCTGTCAATGGGGTCCTTTACACGTCGGGCACCCAAAAGGTGTTTTCACGAGACTTTACAATAGGAAACCTTCCCCTCTTTCCATCCCACCTTGAGATCACCTTACTGACCTTTTCCAGGACTCCAAAACTTTGAATCACTGGATGGCTAGTGGTCGCAATCCTGACGACTCCTGGTACTAATGCTGTTTGATTATAGAGCTACTAGCCCAGTCTTATTCATAAGAATCTGAATCTTTGGGATTGTCCATCCTAGTGGGCTGTCGTTGTTCCATCTATGTGTATGTTCAAGACTACGGTTGATAGATCTTTGAATACTGTGGGAATAAAGGGAGGTCAGTTCCATGATCTTATTAAATGGTGTAAAAAACTGAAGATCTGTTAAGTATATTCCTGCTATTTCTTACTTTACACATGTGTTAGTCTTGTACAGTTGATTCCAGGCAATAAACATAAAACTCTTTTTTTTAAAAAAACTGGCTGAGAATATCGTCTTTTATTTTGTTTTGTGTTTTTCTGGAAAAAGAGAAATAATTGAGGTTCATTTGAAGGTCAGTCCAGCTACAAAAGATTACCTGAGGTGCCACCCTTGGGACATCCTTAAAAAGATGATAATGAAGACTTCCAATGATCTGTAATGGAGAATTGAGAGAACTCCTGTATGTCAAAATGAGAATTCAGAATTTTGTCAGTGATAAATACCACAAATATTTAAGTCAGGGTGAGCTGTGAATTTGTTTGCATTCTCATGCATTTATCATTCTAAATGATGAATACTGTGGGATTGGGAGCAACTCAAAAAATATAAGTGGGAAAGCTGGGCTGCTTTAATGCTGGTGATTAGTTGAATGGTGCCAAGATTCTT
The DNA here is from genome assembly GCF_004010195.1 of Chiloscyllium plagiosum. Taxonomy (NCBI): domain Eukaryota; kingdom Metazoa; phylum Chordata; class Chondrichthyes; order Orectolobiformes; family Hemiscylliidae; genus Chiloscyllium; species Chiloscyllium plagiosum. The sequence continues at coordinate 36,805,745 of NC_057711.1, read as the reverse complement.
CAGTGCTGTTGCAGCTGCACCTACCTCATCAATTGCTGAAGTTCAGATTTATAAGACATAGGAGTGGAAGTAAGGCCATTTGGCCCATCGAGTCCACTCCGCCATTTAATCATGGCCGATGGGCATTTCAACTCCACTTACCCGCATTCTCCCCGTAGCCATTAATTCCTTGTGACATCAAGAATTTATCAATCTCTGGCTTGAAGACATTTAGCGTCCCAGCCTCCACTGCACTCCGCGGCAATGAATTCCACAGGTCCACCACTCTCTGGCTGAAGAAATGTCTCCGCATTTCTGTTCTGAATTGACCCCCTCTAATTCTAAGGCTGTGCCCACGGGTCCTAGTCTCCTCGCCTAACGGAAACAATTTCTTAGCATCCACCCTTTCCAAGCCAGGTATTATCTTGTAAGTTTCTATTAGATCTCCCCTTAACCTTCTAAACTCCAATGAGTACAATCCCAGGATCCTTAGCCATTCCTCATATGTTAGACCAACCATTCCAGGGATCATCCGTGTGAATCTCTGCTGGACACGCTCCAGTGCCAGTATGTCCCTTCTGAGGTGTGGGCCCAAAACTGAACACAGTACTCCAAATGGGGCCTAACCAGAGCTTTATAAAGTTTCAGTAGCACATCGCTGCTTTTATATTCCAACCCTCATGAGATAAATGACAACATTGCATTCGCTTTCTTAATCACGGATTCAACCTGCATGTTTACCTTTAGAGAATCCTCGACGAGCACTCCCTGATCCCTTTGTACTTTGGCTTTATGAATTTTCTCACCATTTAGAAAGTAGCCCATGCTTGTATTTCTTTTTCCAAAGTGCAAGACCTCGCATTTGTTCACATTGAACTTCATCAGCCATTTCCTGGACCACTCTCCCAAACTGTCTAGATCCTTCTGCAGCCTCCCCACTTCCTCAGTACTACCTGCCTGTCTGCCTAACTTCATATCATCGGCAAACTTCACTAGAATGCCCCCAGTCCTTTCATCCAGATCATTAATATATAACATGAACAGCTGCGGCCCCAACACTGAACCCTGTGGGACACCGCTTGTCACTGGCTGCCATTCCGAAAATGACCCTCTTATCCCAACTCTCTGCCTTCTGTCAGACAGCCAATCCTCAATCCATGCCAGTAGCTCACCTCGAACACCATGGGCCCTCACCTTACTCAGCAGCCTCCCGTGTGGCACCTTATCAAAGGCCTTTTGGAAGTCTAGATAGACCACATCCCCTGGGTTTCCCTGGTCTAACTTACTTGTCACCTCTTAAAAAAATTCTAACAAGTTTGTCAGGCACGACCTCCCCTTACTAAATCCATGTTGACTTGTACTAATCCGACCCTGCTCTTCCAAGAATTTAGAAACCTCATTCTTAACAATGGATTCTAGAATTTTACCAACAGCTGAGGTTAGGCTAATTGGCCTATAATATTCCATCTTTTGTCTTGATCCTTTCTTGAACAATGAGGTTACAACAGCGATCTTCCAATCATCCGGGACCTTCCCTGACTCCAGTGACTTTTGAAAGATCTCAACCAACACCTCCGCTATTTCCTCAGCCACTTCCCTCAGAACTCTAGGATGTAGCCCATCGGGGCCAGGAGATTTGTCAATTTTAAGACCTTTTAGCTTTTCTAGCACTTTCTCTTTTTTGTAATGGCAACCATACTCAACTCAGTCCCCTGACTCCCTTTAATTGTTGGGATATTACTCATGTCTTCCGCTGTGAAGACTGATGCAAAGTACTTATTAAGTTCTCCTGCTATTTCCTTATCTCCCATCACTAGGCTTCCTGCATCAGTTTGAAGTGGCCCAATGTCTACTTTTGCCTATTGTTTGGTTCTTTTATGTATTGAAAGAAATTCTATATCATTTCTAATATTACTGGCTAGCCTACCTTCATATTTGATCCTCTTCTACCTTATCTCTCTCTTTGTTATCCTCTGTTTTTGTAGCCTTCCCAATCTTCTGATTTCCCAGTGCTCTTGGCCACTTTATAGGATCTCTCTTTTTCTTTGATACATTTCCTGACTTCCTTTGTCAGCCATGGCTGTCTAATCCCTCCCCGGATAATCTTTCTTTTCTTGGGGATGAACCTCTGTACTGTGTCGTCAATTATACCCACAAACTCCTGCCATTTTTGCTCTATTGTCTTCCCTGCTGGGCTCTGCTTCCAGTCGATTTTCGACAGTTCCTCTCTCATGCCCTCATAATTACCTTTATTTAACTGTAACACTATTACATCCGATTTTGCCTTCTCTCTTTCAAACTGCAGACTGAACTCTACCATATTATGATCGCTGCTTCCTAAGTGTTCCCTTACTTTAAGATCTTTTATAAAGTCTGATTCATTAATAGCACTAGGTCCAAAATAGCCTGCTCCCTTGTGGGCTCCATAACAAGCTGTTCCAAAAAGCCATCCTGTAAGCATTCCAAGAATTCCCTTTCTTTGGATCCACTGGCAACGTTATTTACCCAGTCTACTTGCATATTGAAGTCCCCCATGATCACCATGACCTTGCCTTTCTGACATGCCTTTTCTATTTCCCAGTACATGTTGCATCTCTGGTCCTGACCACTGTTAGGAGGTCTGTACATAACTCCCATTATGGTTTTTTTGCCTTTGTGGTTCCTCAATTCCACCCACACAGACTCCACATCATCTGACCCTATGTCATTTTTATGTCTCATACCTTTGTTTGGACTAAGGTTGCAATGAAATTGGGAATACAGTAGTCCTGTTGGCTCATGCACTCAGGATTGCTGAACAGCTTTCTGAAGAGCAGTAGGGATGAATCGTTATCACTTTGGTAATAATTTGATATCAGCTGATCAAGTTGTGATTGCTCAGTTTGAATATGTTCCATTTTTCACGAACACAATATAGTGGACATTTTTTCTCTCCCTGGTTGCCAGTGTTATAACTGTTCTGAAACAACTTCGTAAACATACAGCACAGATATTCAGTATTACAGCAACGGCATCACCAGGGTTGTCTTTACTGCAATCAGTTTTTCTTGATGCCACATGAAGATGTTGCCATCATAGAGGAAAGGTCCTTATCCATTTGATTCGAGAGATGTCTGCAAAGGATCATCCTGTTGGTACTACTGACTAAAGATGTTGGGTAATGCTTCAGCCTTTTGTTTTATGCTCCCATGTTGGGCTTTATCGGTATGACTAGCTGTTTTGAGTTGCCCTTACATCTGGAGAAATCCAGCAAAAGCACAGCCCTGGCTGTCTGGTTTTCAGGGTCTGTGGTGGCTTGCACAAATGCATTAGTTCTTATGAACAGGGATTTGGTGACTACACTGTATTTGTCCGTGGTTTATACATGATCCCATATATGGCTCCTGAGAGTACTGGAATGCTTGTGATCAATTTTACCACGACTTTTGTAACTAATGGCATTGGATTCCCATGCAATTCATGAAGACATAGGATTTGTTGAGAGAACTTGCATAGGTGAGGGATGGAGCCTGTACCATCTTAAGTTATGTTTGCAAATTCCTGTCTTAACGTTTTACAGATGGTTACTCTGCATGTGGTACATTCAGTTATGTGTCATTGATGATCATCTGTGTGGCTTCTAGTTGTGATCAGTCTGTGCAGCCTTCCCCTGTGCTAGTGCATCTTGCCGTTCTGACAGGCATTGCATAAGGCCTTGGACCACCTGCTGGATGCTTTCAACTGTGCCTGAGTTTACATTGCTGCATGAACTTGACCAATTTTCCCCGACTGAGGTGAACAAAGATGGCAAAGATCTAGACATCAGAGCTTTTATGAACTCTCCTGACCTGAGCACTTCTAATCAATCCAAACAATGACCATACTTTGCATTAGCCATAACTTGGTCTCTACTCCATCCGCAACCTGTACTCTGCTGATATGCCTGTGTGTTTCACAGCCAAGACTCTGGACACACTTGCAGTGATCCTAGAGTCCTAACCCATTAATATATTTATGCTCTGTAACCTTTGATCTTTCCTCCATCACACCCAACCCTCACTCTTTAACCCTTGCCCTACCTCATTTACCTTTTAGCCACCCATAACCAATTTTCGTTCACCCTATAGCCAGTCGTTCCTGTCATCAATGCTCAGTCCCCACTGAAACCACCCACTGACCCACTTTGCACTCAACCTGTAATCTATCATTTTTGACCCAATCTCTCTCATCTCTGACCTAACATCTGTTACTCTTAGCTTTCAGGATTTCACTGTTTGCCTGTCCTATGTTAACCTTGATCACCTGTATGTATAGATTGACGTTCCTTTTATGGTTCAATAGTTCAGCTTCCTTCCTCTGATCCCCACGAGCTTTCACGCTTGCTGCTTCTATCTCATGTCTGCACAGCTACAATCAATTCTCCCTGTATCAATGCCACCTTTCCTGTTAGAAAAATCTCCCCAAACAAGACTTAAGGATTCCCGCTCAGTATAAATCCATAAGGAAGGCTACCTCATCAGTTTCATGCCATCATTAACCAGTTGTTAGCATACAAGTGTTTCTCAGTTGCCCTATTATGAAGGCAATTTAATCTGGTTTTCATGACTGCATGACAAATTAAACACATTAAAATAGTTTTCTGCTTTTAATTTGCCAACAACTTAATTTTCAACTTTCTCCCCACCTAAGTGGCACTAACATTTTGTTTCCCATGCAATAACGTGTGTCCATCCACCTTGTTTCCTGGTCCAATAGGAGCACAAGATTCTGGATTGAAGCAATTGATTAACCAATTCAATGTGCAGGGAAGTGCATCAGCCATGATGGTGTTAAATGGCAGTGCAAGCTTGAATTGCCTGCTCTGTTCCTAGTCATTATGATATCTCCAAAAGTTGATCAATCTCAGGTTCTGTAGCCTTTGCATGTGAACTCTTTGAGGAGAAAGTGAGGTCTGCAGATGCTGGAGATCAGAGCTGAAAATGTATTGCTGGAAAAGCGCAGCAGGTCCTGAAGAAGGGCTTATGCCCGAAAAGTCGATTCTCCTGTTCCCTGGATGCTGCCTGACCTGCTACGCTTTTCCAGCAACACATTTTCTGCTTTGCATGTGAACTGCTCATCCCTGAAACCATTCAAGTAGATACCCTCTCCAACCTCTTCAAGGTCTTCACATACTTTTTGAATGGTTGTGGTTGGAATCGAACAGTGTTCTAGTGGAGGTCAGACAGGTGTTTTATAGAGAATTAACTTCCATACTCTTATACTTTGCATGCTATCTTATCAACTCTTCTTGTTATTTGAAAGGCCTGAGCATGGGAACCCATAAGTTTCTCTGTTCTTACACTTTTTCAAAAATTGTTCTATTTACTTAACCTTCAGAACTGACAAGGTGTGATATTCAACTCAAAATGCTAATTCTGTTTCTCTCGCAACATGCTGAGTATTTCCAGCACTTTCTAAAAATTTTCTGATTGCAGTAGTTAGTTTTTATCTATTTCATTCTGCTGCATCCCCATATTCTTCCTTCAAAGGTGCATCACTTCACCCTTTTCTGCATTAAATTTTATCTTCCACCTATGTGTCCATTTCAGGATTCAATGTTTTCCAGAAGTTTGGTACCACCCCTTCCTCATTACTTACTACATCATCTAGGATTTCACAACTGGAAAATTTGAATTAATGCCTTTTGTACTAAAGTGCAGATCATTTTTGTGTGTGGCATGGGTATTTACTTGGTGTGAGCTCATCAGTGTCAGTCTCTTATTTGTAAAGGCATCATTGCTAATAATGAAGTAAATTAAATAGTGATTTCATTCAATTTCATTCATATCATACCAAAGTTCTAAAACTACTTCACATACTCTAACAAGGTAAATCACCCCAATGTTATATTTACATTATGGTTTAATTTACAATTAACCTATAAAGTTCATACATTAATTTACGTTTGGTTCACTGGCATTAGGTTTGAAGGAGAGTTTATTTTTCCTGTTGTAGACATTGAAATTTAGGTATACATTGCAGTATCTGATTCTTGCATACATACCACAGTGTAGATCATTAGACTATAATATATGGTCTTTAAGATGTATCTAGACAGATACATGAATGGGCAGGGAGCAGAGGGTTATTGATCCTTAGAAAATAGGTAACAGGTTTAGGGAGAGGATCTGGATTGGTGCAGTCTTGGAGGGTCAAAGGACCTTTTCCTGTGCTATAATTTTCTTTGTTTCTACATAAAAGCATAATTAGGCTCTGGATGTAGGTTTGTTCACTGAGCTGCAAAGTTGCATCATCACACTAGGTGACATCTTCAGTGAGAGTCTGGGCAAAGCACTGCTGATGTTTCCTGCTTTTGATGTATATGTTTGGGTTTCTTTGGGTTGGTGATGTCATTTCCTGTTCATTTTCTCAGGGGGTGGTAAATGGGCTCCAAGTCAATGTGCTTGTTCATAAAGTTCCGATTGGAATGCCATGCTTCTCGGAATTCTCGTGCGTGTCTCTGTTTAGCTTGTCCTAGGATGGACGTGTTGTCCCAGTCGAAATGATGTCCTTCCTTATCTGTATGTCAGGATACTAGTGAGAGAGGCTAGTTGACATTCATGTATCGTGGCTACTTTTCTGTCTGTCCAATGTAGTGTTTGTTACAGTTCTTGCACGGTATTTTGTAAATGACATTAGTTTTGCTTGTTGTCTGTATAGGGTCTTTCAAGTTCATTAGCTGCTGTTTTAGTGTGTTGGTGGGTTTGTAGGCTACCATGCCAAGGGTTCTGAGTAGTCTGGCATCATTTCTGAGATGCCGTTGATGTAGGGGAAAGTGACTAGGGTTTCTGGACACGTTTTGTCTGCTTGTTTGGGTTTGTTGCTGAAATATTGATGGACGGTGTTCATTGGATACCCATTCTTTTTAAATACATTGTATAAGTGATGTTCCTCAGCTCTGCATAGTTCCTCTGTGCTGCAGTGTGTGGTGGCTCATTGAACTAATGTTCTGATGTAGCTTCATTTGTGGATGTTGGGATGATTGCTTCTGTAGTTCAATATTTGATCCGTATGTATTGTTTTCCTGTAGATACTAGTTTGAAGTTCCCCATTGGCTGTTCACTCTACTGTGACATCTCAGAATGCCAGTTTGTTGTTGTTTTCCTCCTCGTTAGTGAACTTTATGCCAGTAAGGACATTATTGATGGTCTTGAAGGTTTCCTCTAATTTGTTTCATTTAGTGATGACAAAGGTGTGATGAGAGAAACCCAGGGGTTCACATGCTCTGGCCTTTCAAAATAACAGGATAAGTTGATAAAATAGTATACAAAGTATAAGAGAATGGAAGTTAATTCTCTATAAAACATCAGTCTGACCTCCACTAGAACACTGTTCAATTCCAACCACACCTAATATAGGGAACCCAAAACTGCTCACAATATTCGAAATGTTGGAAATGGATCCAAATAGATCAATGTATCCTTTCATTACTGCTGATACCATTAGTTTAAAGAAGAAGTTTCAAAATAAATGCTTTCACCTGGTCCTGGCTTACCCTATAAACTTAGACAATGTCCTTACCTTGTGCTTCCGTGCATAAATATATAAAGCCTGACAACACTTTAGACATAATACTTAACAAAAATATTTTAAAACAATAGCCCCATTTGGATTCAATATTTTCCCTATGGTATTTGAAACAAATTGATAGTTCTGCTATGTTACAATATAACCTGGAACACTTGAAATGCCTAAGAGTAATCTAAAAGGTCTGTGATCTTTGGCATATTCTAACCAAACAAATGCTTCAATTTATCAAAGCAATCTCAAAACTAATAATTACCAAGCCAACCACAGCTAAGTTAAGAAATATGTTACCTGTGTTTCAAGTTTGGTCAGTTAATCAATTAGAATGATTTCAAATCTATCACATAAATGTTATAATAATCAATAATGGATCATCATATGTTTATATTTAGCAAGTTAGGCCTGCTTCACTGCAATGTAATTAGATTTTTATAGCTACTGCGTACTCAGCACAAGTTTTACATTGTGCGGAATTTGATTACATAATAACTGAACACAAGAAATTGAAGCTGGATAAGGTCACTGACTCATCAAGGCATCTCCACACTTAATGATTGATCTTGAGCTTTCACTTCACCTTCCTCCAAGGTTACCATATCCCTTGAAACTAAAACCCTGTCTATCCCATCCCTAAATACATTCCTCAATGGAGCATCCACCACACATTTTTGTAGAGAATTCTATAGATATTCAATCCTTTGAGTGAATTAGTTTCTGCTCAGATCAGTTCTAAATGATTGGCCCCTTATTTAAGACTGTGGTTCCATATTTTAGATTCCCCATACAATGGAGAATGATCTCTTAGCATCTATCTAATCATGCTCCTTCAGAATCGTATATGTTTCAATGAGATTGCCTTTAATTTTCTAAACTCCAAAAGATATAGACCTGATTTACTCAGCCTTTCATCATATGAGAACCTCTCATTTCGGGGATTAATGTAATGGTTCTTCATTGCACTATCTCCAGTGCAAGTATATCCTTTCTTAAATATTGAAATAAAAACTGCACACAATACTCCAGATGTGATTCGACCAAAACTGTGTGCACGTTTATCAAAATTTCTTTATATCTGTACTTCAATCCTTGCAATAAAAGCTAACATAACATTTATCTTACTAATTGGTGGTGTACCCACATGCTGAGTCAGATGTAGATCAGATTCGGCAAGAATGTCAGTTTTGCTTCCAAAAGGATGTTAGTTAGAACAATTGGCACAGCTATGTTGCTCCCATTAGTCTAAATCCAGATCACATTGAATTAGAATTTCACTGCATGCCATGGTAGGGATTGAACCTACATAACCAGGACATTAGACTGCAGTTTTGGATTAACTAGTCCAGTGACATTACCATTAAACCATCACAAGACTTTACTATTCTTGTACTCAAATCCTCTTGTAATAAAAATGAACATTCCATTAGTTTCCTGAATTGTTTGCTGAACCTGCATGTTAGCCTTCAGTGACATCATCATGAACATCTGAATCCTTTTGTACTTCTACAGTTACCCAAATTCTTATCATTTAAGAAATACTTGGCACATCTTCTTCAACCAGAAGAACTTATTTGGAACTTGGGATCTAAAGGACAGGTAATTTTTATTTTAAATTTGCAGTTCTCTAACAGTTATTGTCTTTTTTAAAAAAAAGTAGGTCAATTTTTAATCACTACATCAAAACAACATTTCTAAAAAACTGGGCTAAATGACTAGACAAGCTACCTGATGAGATAGTTGTGGAAATATTTCCTTAGTTAACAGATACCATTCAGAAAGAGATTGTGGTGAGACCAGTAGCAGAATCAGTTCAATTTAAAAAAATTTCATATCAGCAGATGTGCAGCTTTGCTGCCCCATCAGAATCAACGTAAGTAGAAAGAGTTCTGGTTTTTTTCTGAGATTTTAACGAGACAGCCAGGATCAGGTCACAAACCAGGTGGAAGCTATTGTGGATACTTTGAGCTAGAAACATTAGGATCTGTTGGAATGGATCATGTGGCCTGCTAAGTGAGAATACATGGCCTTAGCAAACGTTTTAATATCTGTGGGGAGGAACAAGATAGAGCATCAATTTTTAAGGCGGTAGAAATTATAAGAAAGCCATCTACATTGTTGCTAAAACCTTTGCAGTAGGACCTGCATGTGCTTACTCCCCTTAAGTAGGACTCCACAGTTAGCTTTTTCATCCACAGGTATTTGCTCTGCATGAGCTGGAGGAGAGTGCCAGTCAACCTGACTAAACTTGATGGACCATCAAACGTTTTTGGCATACATTTCCCATGGCCCCAACAAACCTGTGGCAGGTCCTTCCACAAACTTCTGCGAGCATCCTCATTGGATGGATTTAGAGATGAAGCATATATAATAGGTTCATGTTTGAACCCCGATATTCTCTGGATTTAAGACAAGGGATCCATTGTCAGTTCACATGCAAGAATCTGTTTATGGACCCTCTGTCTTTTCTTCCATGGAATACAAAGGGCTAGCAGTGAATAGTCAAGCACTATGAGGGCCTCTGCTACTTACAATTTAATGACATTATCAGGGAGAAAGTAACTTATCTAACTGTAACCTTAGAGCATTGACTCTACCACTGATATCAAGCCAAGAGACCTGGTTCAATGAAGAGTGCAAGAGCAGCACCAGACCCACCTAAAAATGAGGTGTCAATTTAGTAAAGGTATAGTCCAGGACTACTTGTGTACCAAACAACAAGTGATGGGACAAAGCATATTGATGTCATAACTACTAAATTAGATCGAAGCTCTGCAGTCCTGACACATTCAGTCATAAATATTATAGAAAACGTAGAACATAGAAAAATACAGCACAGTACAGGCCCTTTGGCCCTCAATGTTGCGCCGATCCAAGCCCACCTAACCTACACTAGCCCACTATCCTCCATATGCGTATCCAATGCCCGTTTAAATGCTCATAAAGAGGGAGAGTCCACCACTGCTACTGGCAGGGCATTCCATGAACTCACGACTCGCTGAGTAAAGAATCTACCCCTAACATCTGTCCTATACCTACCACCCCTTAATTTAAAGCTATGCCCCCTCGTAATAGCTGACTCCATACGTGAGGGTAATTAAGCAACTCACTGGAAGGGGTGGTTTTACAAATATACCAATCTTCAATAATGGGTGAGCCTAGCACATCAGTGTAGAAGACAAGGCTGAAGCATTTGCAACAATCTTCAGCTGGAATTGTCAAGCGGTTAAAACACTCCAGGCTTTTCCAGTGGCCCTCATTTTCACAGAGCTAGTCTTCAACTAATTTCACTCTCTTCACATAATGTCAAGAAATGGCTGAAAGCATTTGAGACTGCAAAAGTTCTGAGCCCTGACAATATTCTAGTAACAATAGTACTAAAGATTGGTTCCAGAATGATTTGCACTCCCTGCTAAGCTTTTCCAGTGCATTTACAACATTATAATCTACCTGACATGGTGGAAGATTATCCAGAAACGTCTTGTGCTCAAAAAGCAGGATAAATTCAACCTGGTCAATTTACTGTGATCTCCAATCTACTCTTGATCATCAGTAAAGTGATGGAAGGGGTTCATTGACAGTGCTATCAAGTGCTGCTTCGAAAGACATAACTTGCTCACTGATTCTGGATTCCATGTGGTCACCCAATTTTCAAAATTGTCCAGTAGATGCCAATATTGTAGCTGTCCTGGAAAAACTTAGTTGGAAACGCAGTTAATTCTGGAGCATGTATTCAGTGCTATTACCAGAATATTGTTAGGGCCCATAGCCTTTGCAATTCCCGTGTCTTCAAGCCATTTCTTCATATTACCTGGAGTGAATCAAATTAGCTGAAGACAAGCTAAATATGAAGAAGGAGGACTCTGGCATAGAGCCATGTTGACTTTATTATTGTTTTGGGTATCTAGCACAATGCTGGGTCATCAGTTGAATTTCATCCCTTTCTTTTGGCTTGGTAGCACATTGACACAAACATGCTTCTTGCAAGATTGTTTCAGAGTGGGTTAAGACTCAATTACAATGCTGTGGGTCTGTTGGGATGGCAGATTTCCTGCTCTGAAAAGTGATTCAGATATATTGTTTTGTGGTCAGCATTAGTTGATTAGGTTAGCTTTTAAATTCCAAATGTAATAATTGAACTTAAATTCTACCAACTATTGTGATGAGTAACATTCTAAGAGCATTAGCCTAGATTTCTGATTACAAATTGCTGGAGTAATCACATTAGTACTATCTCCTCCCTTGTAAATGTTTCGTGTAATATATTTGAGATGATTCAAATTAAATGCTCAATGGTGTCCCACAAATATCTATGCTGATACTTTGACAATCACCATACTATGACTGAGAGAACATAATAATGATAGATCTCGGTTTTTTAATGGCACAATAACAAATCATATAGTAAGTAGGAACATAAAGATACACGTTGATAGATTAAATGAGTGGACAGAAGTATGGTGGATGAATTTTGAAACAGGTAGAGGTGAAGTCATCCCCTTGGTTCTAAGAGAAGTCAACGTATTTTTTAAATGGTGAAGAATTAAAAAGTTGGAGGACCAAAGAGATAGAGTAGTCTTTGTAAACACATCACCACAATGTTTACAAAGCAAATCAAAGAGGCTAATGAAATGTTAGCTTTAAAAAAACTTTTTTTTCCCAAAAACCCTGAATAAAATCCTGTTCAGAGGACACTTCATTTAGATTTTAGATTTAGATTTAGATTCCCGACAGTGTGGAAACAGGCTCTTCGGCCCAACAAGTCCACACCGACCTTCCGAAGAGCAACCCACCCAGACCCATTCCTCTACATTCACCCCTGACTCATGCACCTAACATTACGGGCAATTTAGCATGACCAATTCACCTAACCTGCACATCTTTGGACTGTGGCAGGAAACCGGAGCACCCGGAGGAAACCCAGGCAGACAGTGGGAGAATATTGTGTTAATGGGTCTAGGGCACTATGGAAGTCTTATTTTGACCTTGGTGGGAGTGTAGATTGACCAGGATTGCATATGGGTTATAGGTATTGAGGCAGGATTACACAAACTGGACTGGTACTCCCAGGAATACGTATGAAGAGATACTTTGATTGTGGAATTTTCTGACAATGGAACCTTTAAACTCTAAGCCACGCCATTCAGGGAAACGCCAAGGGTAACTACCTGTCTCCCGCAAAAAAAATGCATTAGACGTTAGTTCAATGCATAATTTCAGTCTGAGATGGCAGCTTTTTGCTAGCCAAAGGCAGGAACGGATATAAGAAGCGAGATGTATGGAATTCAGGTATCATTTCGAAGGGGCTGATTGGGAACCCTACAAAGTTGGTGAAAAGCTGCCGTCTTTCTCACTGAGACCAGAAATAGCACATTTGGAGCACAGAAGTGTCATTCTTAAGAAGTTTGTATTTTATATAGCACCCGATGGTAAAACGATCTCGGAGTGGTGAGTCGCCTCCTTCACTCGGGGTCAAGTGAGGAGGGTTGAGCAGGGATCTGGATCCAGACGGGACCAGTCAGGGCGAGTTGGGAGTGGGTTTGACAAGGCAGCCTGGGGAGACGTAACTATCTCGCAGACATCAGGGGCGTGGATGTTTCCCAATTCTGTTAGATATAAATAACTGCTATCGATCTGTTTGTGATAATGTGGTTACAAGAGCCTGGTCTAGATCACCGACGTTCCCTGACTATCAGGGACAGAGCCGGAAGAAGCGGTGGTGCTCCCGATGGTAACTCGTTGTTGGATGGGACAGAGGAGCTCCGCACAGCCAAGCAAGGTCGGTCTGTCTTCGCCTCAGTATTAACTGCTGCATGACCTGCTTTGGGAAGGCTGCGGAGTGGTCAGGCTCCTGCACTGAACACCCAACCCGAGGCGCTCGGTGCTGATTTCCAGGGAAATGTGAAAGAGCTGTGCTTCCAGGTTTCTGACCAGCATCGAGAGCACTGTCTCTTCACATTCGCTATCACATCCAGTTAATTGGAAACACCGAGCATTTATTGTGCAATTAGATCTGTCTATATTTCACCGGTAAATTGCAATTTACTCTGCTTTCGCTTCTCAATTCGCCATGAAACAGATTGAGGAATGACCCTGAATTACACTGTGCTTCAATGACATTCCATGCCCAGTTAAATTAAGAGGCACCTGGTTTAGTTCCTAGTCTGCTTATTGAATTTCACTGGTTTAATAGGGTTAAAGTCTACTACTGATTGTCCAGTGCAGTAATAAGGAAGCCCTGCACTGTGGACGATATTGGCAAACGGGGGAGGTGTTCAAAGTGGGTCCGTCTCGTAGTTTGATATAAAAATGCCATGATACTATTTCAACAAAGAATAAGTATGTGCTTCACAGTGAGCTGGCCAAGGGCTACCCCTTAATAACATCTTCAAAAAAATCATTTAATCATCTTGGAATCTTTCTGCCGACAAATTGGCAGCCTTATATTGCAAGTGTTTGATATTTAAATCGCTGTAAAACGCTTGGATACATCCTAGATCATGAAAGGATCTCTGAGATTTTGGATGTTTTTTGACAGCCCACAATAGGCACACGCTCTGAGCATTATAAAAATCAAGAAAAAAAAATTGAGAAAGTAGGTGCTCCTAATCGGGGTCTCAAAAATTACCGTATGTAAAAGCAGAAATGTCAAGGCACATCCTTGGAGAGAGAACTATAGATAATCTTTAAAATAAACGATCTTGGGCCCATAATAGCTAAAAAGGAAGGCCTGGGAGAGAAGCTCCTCCTTTGTGTAAGTGCTCAGTTCTGACCCTTATTGGAAGCCAGGGATGTATTGCCAGGAGCTATTGCTGTCATAGATACATACAATATCAGCAGTTGGAGAATAGCTGCATTTTACAAACATTAAAAGGGTAACATACACAGTTTGCCCGCTGTGATATATTTGCCCATGAATTATTATAGTAATTTCTGGACTTGCTTGTGGAGAAGTTCAATTGATTTAAATATTTCTCTTAGATGGGACAAGAGGGTGTTAGTTATTATATAAAGCAAATCACTGAAATAAATTCCTACAGCATTTCATATTAAAGTTACAAGTTACAAGCAGTGTTAGGTGCCATTATCATGCAATTACAATTACAATTTCAGCATCATGATTTTATTTAATGCTTGAAAGTACCAAAACCCAAGCATTGTGGCACCATCATCAGAAAATTATATTGCACTCATTTGAGTTTACATTTAGCCAAAAAAATGTCATCACAGTCTAGAATTTAGCCATTTTAATCAACCTGTTCATTGATGTTATAATACTCATCTGGAACAGGTGAGACTTGAACCCAGGACGTCTGGCTAAGGGAGGTAGGGACACTCCCACTATGCACATGAGCCCCCATAAAGCTGGTATAATTGTACATAATTTGGACATAGACCATCTGGGAACTGTTAAACAATGGTTCAATGGCAGCACTCTAGTCTTTGAATCACAAAGGTTGTAGGTTCAAGTCCCACTTTAGAAATTTGAGCATATAATCCAAGTTAACCTTTCAGTATAATGTTGAAGGAATGCACACTTTCAATAATGTTTCCTGTTGGCTGAAATGTTAAAATAACATCCCATCCCCCATGCTGTCCTTCCAATGTGACCCTGCAAAAGGACCTAAAAGATTCCATGGGACTATTTCACAAAAGGGTAGGAAAATTTTCTCCTTAGTCCTGGCTAATATTTATCCTTCAACCAACATCACTCAAGCAGATTATATGGTCATTATCTCATTGTTGTTTGTGAGACCTTGCCATATGCAAATTGGCTGTGGTATTTCCTTCCTTAAAACAAACTACACTTCAAAAATAGTTTATCCAGTGGTAAAGCACTTCAATACATCCTGAGGTTGTGAAGGCACCATATAAATGCCAGTCTTTCCTTCATAAATAAACGTTCTCACATGTGCCCTCCTCATGCCAATGGTTAGCCAGGAATTAATCCCTTGAAATTTTATGTGCATAGCTGCTTTACTGGCAGAGCCTGCTGTGAGCTGGACTGCTGTACTATTTGGTTATGCTAAATGCACATTACACTTCCCAAATAATTGGGAGAATCGTTGCTATCACAGTGTCTGTTTCCTTGGTATACTTGTGAAATGACATTGGTTTAAAGGTACTATTTAATGCATATTGTGTGTGTTAGCTGCAGTGTAACATAATGTAGCCATGCAGACTTTGAATTTCAATAATTGATATATTTTAGTCACGATTAAATTGTACCTTGATCGAAACAGTGTTGATTTTTGTTCAGTCTAAGAGCAGGGAAGTAAGTTGGTTTTATAGCAAAAGTAAGGATTTAAAAACGCCTTCACCCTCCTCAAGCAAGAAGTGCGAGCAACTTATGAGTTTCTTTATATTTAATTAGAATCAACTAATTGGCTACTTTTGTTGCTCCCCTGCCTCTCCCTCAAGCCCTTCCTCTTGCCCATGCCCATACGCACTAAGATAAACATAGCTTCTCCCTTCCCAATCTTAACCCCACTTTATTAATTATTCTAATGCTCTCCCAGCTACTGTCACAACTCTGAACACTTTGTAAGTCAGCACTTGCCCCACTTTATTAACTATTCTGATGCTCTCCCAACCACTGTCACAACTCTGAACCCTCTGTAAATCAGCGTGCATCCAAAGTTCTTGCAATCAATATCTTAACTTACACCAAGTCCCAGTCACTTGTCAACCTTGTGCTTGCTGAGTTGTCTCAACATTCAGTTGAGCAATGCCTTGATATTAAAATTCTCAACATTTGCTTCTATATTTCTGTAATGTCCTGCTGACTTACCAACTTCTGCAATGTCCAATTCTGGCTTCTTGTGCATCCCTGATTTTCTTCAAGCAAATGTTTGTCAGGGCTCTTAGCTGTGAAATTCCCTCCCTAAACCTCACTACCTGTCTACTTCTCTCATCTTCATTTAGCTGCTCCTTAAAATCTACTTCTTACCAAGATTTTGGAATCTCACCCCATATCATTTTTTGTAAAACTGTGAAATTCCCTCCCTAAACCTCACTACCTGTCTACTTCTCTCATCTTCTGCTCCTTAAAATCTACTTCTTACCAAGATTTTGGAATCTCACCCCATATCACTTTTTGTAAAATATTGTCTTAATCATGCCTGTAAAATGCCTTAGCATATTTATAATAGTAAAAGGTTCCGTGTAAATGTAAAGTGTTGGTGCCTTATTTCATCCTTAAGACTTAGTTCATTCTTGCCAATCAATCTCCCTTTTAAACCCCCTACTTTAGTTGATATTATGAATAGCTCTCTCTCCTTGAGCACAAAACCAACTCCCCTTGAAAGCTCATCAATCCTGTCCTTTTAAAAATGAATGTACAATGTGTTTCTCACTTCTCTGTACTTGCTATTTTCTGTATTCAACCTTGCTCCCCTGTCCTGAGTCATGTCGTCACCTCCTAGAACCACTCCAGCCCTCCTGAAACTCACCACTTAGAATCCGCCCAATCTGGATTCCATCCGTTGTTCAGAGTTTGTCATTGCTTCTAGCAAAGTGATTAACCACGGTGTCTTATTCCTTCTTGATATTTCTACAGACTTCAAAAAGTCATGATGCCATCCTACTCCAACATTTCTTCTTTGTTGAGACAAAAATTATAGATTATTTTGTCTAGTTCAGGTCAGAAGAATTATAGACATTCTTTTCCCACTGCTTAATTGTGAATACCCATGATCCTCTCATCTACATATTACCCTTTAGTGATATTATCACACGAATCATCACACTTTCTGCCCTTACAACCCACCCACTAATGGTGTGCTAGTTTACATATTTTATTGTCTGACTTCAGTTTCATTACAAACTCTCAACTTCCCAATGAGTTCATTACTTTTCTGGCCACTTTCTGAGACTGAACCAGACTTTTCACAGCCTAGTTCCACTTCTTTCATATTTCATTTCAAAGTACTGTTAACAAATATAAAGCTCAAGTCGCAAAAGGAATACATGGATAAAGTGAGAAACTTTATTACCATCAATTTTAAGAACTTCTACTCTCAAAATGTTAACACACAAAAGCAATACATCTTTAACAGAAAGGGAATATGTGGAATAACTTCCAAATCATTTCAAAACTAATAGTGAACGTTCCCCTTATTTACACCTTGTTACAACTTTTGTATACTCTAAGAGATAATAGAATTGCACAGGCTTTGAGGACTAGGGAACAAATTGCCAATAAATTCTGGTAACCATATTCATAATTATCATTTCATCATCTGCACTTTGCATGACTACTTTTTGAGGCAATAAAAAGACTCAATGTCTTCTTTTGACTTGTCATGGATAGACAGTTACCCAACCCGACTTGGAGAACTTTTCACTTGAAAGCAGTGTTAGAACATAGAACATAGAAAAATACAGCACAGTACAGGCCCTTTGGCCCTCGATGTTGCGCCGATCCAAGCCCACCTAACCTACACTAGCCCACTATCCTCCATATGCCTACCCAATGCCCGTTTAAATGCCCATAAAGAGGGAGAGGAGAAAGTGAGGATAAAGAGGGAGAGTCCACCACTGCTACTGGCAGTTGTCTGTAGCTGCAAGAACTTCCCTTTCTTTAGCATTCTGTTCTACATTTTGAGCAGGTTATTGTTTTAGTTGGATTTCCTTTGTTTTGGATAGATTGTGTGTGTGTGTGTGTGGACTCATGTTTTCTTTGCATTAGTGAGGAATACAATAATATTAAGTGATTTTCTTTTCTGGAAAGTCCGCAATGTTTAGTCAATTTTTGATTATTTTTATTATGCATGATATAATAACCTCCTTTTGTAATTGCAATTGAAATAAGAATAACTGGAAGTTAATCATTACCAAAGTGTTTCTGTTTGGTCAAGTTGTACCTGCTTCATGGCAAGGATGATATCCTATTTTTATCTTGATTTGCTGTTCATGTAAATCTTTAATTTTTTTCAGAACTAGTGAATGACAGGTCATGCATTCACAGATTGCCTTTTTTCAGTCCTCAGGACAAACCAAAGTTCCCCATTAAATAACTTTCCAAGCAGAAGATTAGCCAATTAATTTGCCTTGGTGATGTTGTCAAGAAATAAATGTTGATCAGGGCGTTAGGAAACTTTTTTTTTGTCAAGAAGGTTTTACGGCATCAATTGACTGGGGAAGTTTGGACATGAAGACACAGTCTCAGAATAAGGGGTCGATCATTTAGGACTTAAATGCGATGACCTTTTGTCACTCAAAGGGTTATACCTCTTTGAAATTCTTCACTATTGATTGCCATAATTGAATATACATACGGCTGTGACAGATCTCTGGTCTGTCTGTGACTCCAGGCATCTGAAGAGCAGGTAGGAAAGTGGAGTTGAAACCATGGTCAGTTGTGATCACATTGAATGTTTGGAGCAGGTTCAACAGACCAAACTGTTTACTCCTGTTCCTCTTTCTGGTTGTTCTTCTGTTTATATTCATTTGAAAGTTGAAATCTAGTTTCTGTTTAAAATCTGGTCCTAAAAATTGTAATTCTGCAAAATTCTTCAATACTGCAGTACATCTGATCATTTATTAAAAAAAACTGATTTTTTTATAATTCATAGTCTAAAATAAAAGTAGGCGATTGTGGCCACTGGAAATCTGACATTAAAATTGATTAGATGTTGAAAAGTCAATGGCTAACATATTTCCCTCTGTGTCTCTGTTGTTTTATTCTGGATGGTTGCTGTGTATTTCCAGCTTTTGCTATGTTTGTTGATCAATATTTTTTGTGTGGTGCCCACACTATTTTAGAGGCAAAATAATAATGATTAGACCTCATTTATGCTAAAATAAAACTTGTTGCAATATTTATTTAAATTCACAGATTCAGTCATTTCACATTGAAGAACATTTCAATTCTGAGGAGCTGATAATGCGTACTGTTCCAGCATTGGAGAGGATAGAGGGAGATGGAAGTTCTTATAAAACGGGATTCTTTCTACTTATATTTGGAGTTTCCTTTCTATCCGCTGGAGTCATTATTGCTACCTTTGGGTTCCAGTCATGTGATCGTAATGGTGGCAGCTGCAATGTGATTCTAAAGGCAACTGGACCAAGTTTGTGTGGCATTGCATTGGTATTCTTACTTCTAGCGAGATCCAAGTCTCTGGTGAATCTGAGGCAGCTGGCCCAATCAGCAGATCAAAGATGCTTTCTTTCATGCAGTGAGCAGGACACTTTTGCTCGTTTCCTTATTTTTGGCATCCTTTTTTGTTTCAGTGGAGTGCTGTTAACTATGATTGGAGTTTGGGCAATCACCTGCCCTGGCACCAAGGAAGGTGAAGGATTCAATTTAAAGAGTAAAACTAATGGAAATGAGAAATGTAAACTACTCTTCTTGCAAATTATGGGCCCAGTGGTAACATTTATTGGTATTTGCTTCTTGCTAATTGCCCATGTCAAAAAGAAGGTAACATTAAATCCAGAAGAAGAATGCCCATCCAGAAGTAATCAACAGCCACATAGATCAGGACCATGTCAAATAGCAATAGGTAAGTGAAGTGATTAAAACTGATGCTTACCTGTGAGTTATATACTATTGCTCCTTCCTAAAGTAAATAGAGTGTAGTCAGTAATAAAAAGAGCTTGTTTCTATGTTATTTTGCACAGTGCAAATCATTTTGCAGCTAATGATTATTTTTTGACTGTAGTTACTGCTTTAATGTAGGGAAATATTTGCAACAGGTCTTCTCACCCACGATAATAATATTACAAGTAACAGAGTCGGGCAAGAACTGTGTATCCCATCTTTCAGCTCTGTCTAAGTCCTCATCCATCATGAACACAAATTTGTTGAGTTCAAATGCTTCATAGAAAATAGAAACACGAATATGCCAGGTGTTTTATAAGGTACCACACATTTGGCTACTGAATAAGACATGAGCCCATAGTGTTTGAGGTGGTATGTTATCATAGAAAGAGCATTGGTGAACTAAGAGAAGTCTGCAAGTTTGGATAAGGGGGATATTTTCAGGCTGGCAACTTGTAACTAGTGGTATGCCATAGGGATCAGAACTGGGAGCCACAATTATTTACAATAAATATTCATGACTTGGATGAGGTCAAGTGAATGAACTGTAGCCAGGTTTGTAATGACACAAAAAGAAGTGGAAAGACAAGTGTGATGACAGATCGAGTCTATGGAGAGATATGGACAGGTTAAGTGAGTGGGCACAAACTTGGCAAATGGAATATAATGTGGGAAATATTGGTATTTTGGCAGGAAGAACTGAGGAGCTGAATAGTATTTAAATGGAGAAAGACTACAAAAATCTGTAATACAGCAGGATTCGGGAGGCCTTGTCCATGAATCAACAAAAGCCAGCATCCTAATTCAGTGGGTATTACGGAAGGCAAATGGCGTGTTGGCTTTATATCAAAGGGAACGGAATACAAAAGGAGGGTGGCCTGCTAAAACTATACCAGACCACAGCTGTGAACTGTTTTAGACCCATTATCTAAGGCAAAGTTAGGAATCACACAACACCAGGTTATACTGCTGCTTCATCAGATGGTTGAAGGAGCAGCTCTCCAAAAGCTAGTGCTTCCAATTAAACTTGTTGGACTATAACCTAGTCTTGTGTGATTCTTAACATTGTTTACCCCAGTCCAACACCGTCATCTCCAAATCATGTCCAAGGCAAGGTATCCTGGCATCCAGAGGAGGCAGTACAGGGAAGATTCACTAGGCTGATACCACAGGTAGACGAATGTCATATGAGAACAGCTTGAGTGGGTTGGGCCTGTGCCCACTGGAATATAGAAGAATGAGACACAATCTCTAACAGAAATGTACAATTTCTTAGGGAATTTGACAGGAAAAGTTGTTTCCTCTTGTGGGAGAATCTAGTAACAGAGGCATAATTATAGAATAAGGAGTCACACATTTAAGATAGTCATGAGGAGGAATTTCTTCTCTCAGAAGTCTTTACCATCGGGGGCTGTTAAGGCTGGGTCATTAAGTATATTCAAGACTGAGATAAAGAGATTTTTAATCAGCAAGGCAATTAAGGATTATGGGGAAAAGGTAGAAAAGTGAATGATGGAGAAGACTCAATCGGCTGAATGGCCTATTTCTGCTGCTACGTCTTTTGGTTTTAGGCAATTAAGGCCATTGAGCCTACTCTGCCAAACAAACAGATCATGCCTAATCATCTCTATGCCATTTTCTCCCACTAACCTCCTACCTCTTCATGCCATTTGTCTTCACAAATTTGGTGATGACCGTTTTGAACATGCTCAATGATTGATCATCTACAATTCTTTGAGGCTGAGAATTCCAAAGTCTCATCACCCTTTGTGTGAAGAAATACCTCCTCAAACCATTCATAAATGGACCACACCTTACTCTGAGGCAGTGTTCACTGGTTTTAGGCTCACTTAGCAGAGGAAACACTACTCTTGTCTACCCTATCAAGTCTTGTAAGACTTTTTAAAGTTTTGATGAGATCTCCCTCTCATTCTTTGACATGCTAGGGAATATAAACCCAGTTCCTCAATCTGTCTTTACAAGATAATCTCATCATCGTAGGGATTAATCTGGTGGTCTGCTGTTTCCCTTGATGGCAAATACACCCTTCATTAGATAAGGAGATCAAAACTAGACACAGTACTCCAGACCCGGTCCCACCAAGGCTCTGTACAACAGCAGCAAGACATTTTTGCTCCTGTACTCAAATCCTCTTGCAATGAAGGTTAATGTACCTTTTACCTTCCAAAGTGCTTGCCGCATTTGCTTGCTAGCTTTTAGTGACTCATGAATAAGGACATCCATGTACCTTTGGACATCAATGCTGCTCAGACTCATACTATTTAAGAAATACTCTGCATTTCTCCTTTTCTCCCAAAGTGGATAGCCTCATACTTGATCACACTATTGCCTGTATTTGCCCATTCACTTAGCCTGTTCAAATTTCTTGAAGTCAGCCTGGATCCTCCTTACAACTTATGTTCCCAACCAATTCCGTGGTGCCATTCTAAATTTTGACATATATAATTTCTCCCAACTTGGAGCTGGCACTGATCTTTGTGGTACCCCACTAATTACCACGTGCCATTGTGAGAATGATCTGTTTATTCTCTCTTTCTGATTTCTGTCTATTAACCAATTAATAATTACTTCTGTGTGTTCCCTTCAATCCCATGAACTGTAATTTTATTTACTAACCTCCTGAATGACAAGTTGTCAATAGCATTCTGAAAATCCAAATGCATCATATCCACTGGTTCTCCTTTATCTATGCTACAAGCAATATCCTTTAAAAATTGTGTAACAGTTCTGTCAAACATGATGTCCATTTCAGAAGTCCATGCTGATTCTGCTCATTACATTCTAAGTATCCAGTCATCTCATCCTTTATAATTGGTTTCAATATCTTCCCTACTGCCAAAAAAGACACATTTTGTTAAAGCTTTTCAGCTTACCTTCCGTAGGACAATGCAAGAAATGCCAATGTAAATGGGTAAAGCAATTATATGTATGAAAGAAGAATGCTGATTGGTTGAAAAGTGGACTCTCAGAGGGAATTTGTCAGGTGAATTTGTCAGGTGAATGATAACCAGTAAGTAACTGGCCAACTGTATTTAAATTTCAAACCAGCAGGTTGGACAGGGCATTTCTCTGAGAAATGAACCAGACAATGGCTGTCACCTATTTTGTTGAGTTCAGTCAAGTGCAGTATGTTCTTTCTGTCTGCAAATATTGGGCTGCACATGGAGTGACTTCCAGAACCAGAGGCCAATGATGTGAATGGAGTCAGCTCATTGATAACATTGTGCAGACCATCAAAGTGACTGCGCATTGACTGCAAACTTAACTGATAATCTTAAATAGGTTAGCAGCATAATTACCTGCTGGTAAAATTCAAAACAATGTCTAATATTAGATGTTATTCTGCAATTGGACAGCACTTGCTCTATAATCATGAGTGTGCAAAGAGTTATACTGACAACCAGTTAACAGTCTTAAGCTAACAGGTGCATTCTCCATAACAACTATTAATCATAATCCACTGGCCAACCAATCAGTCCTCTTCTAGTGTCCAATATTAGATTAGATTAGAATATCTACAGTGTGGAAGCAGGCCCTTCGGCCCTACCAGTCCACACTGACCCTCTGAAGAGTAACACACCCACACCCATTTCCCCTCTGACTAATGCACCTAACACTATGGGCAGTTTAGCATGGTCAATTCACCTAGTTTGCACATCTTTGGACTGTGGAAGGAAATCGGAGCACCCGGAGGAAACCCACCTAGCACGGGGAGAATGTACAAACTCCACACAGACAGTCGCCCGAGGCTGGAATCGAACCTGGGACTCTGGTACTGTGAGGCAGCAGTGCTAACCACTGAGCCATTGTGCCGCCCCAAGTTTTCCCTTTACTCTGATATTTTTTATGAATGTCCTCATGAGTACAAGATAAAGATTTCAACAAAATGTGTCTCTTTTTAAGTTTTAAAAATTAACAGATCTATAATACTGTGCTTTCTCTTTCCCTACCCTCTTAGGAAGTGGAGTTACATTTGCTGCATTTCCAGTCGACAACAACCTGTCTCGAATCTGTAGCATTTTGAAAAATAACCACCAATGCTTCCACTCTTAATTTAGTCACCACCTTTCATTACTCTGGGATACAGCTCATCTGGCCCAGGCAATTTATCAAACTTGAATCCAATTAGTTTTTCAAGTAACCTCTTTTATTTTTCTTCACTTCCTCATTTTCATAAGTCCCTTGGTTTCGCTAGTACTTCAAGAAGATTTTCTTATCTTTCTCTTGGAACACAGACAGAAAGTAACTGTTCACCATTTTTCTATCCTACATTATAAATACTTCTGGGTCTGCCTGAAATGGGCCCACATTTTTCCTTGGTATACATGCAGAAGCTTTTACAGGCAATCTTACAGCAAACTTGAATTCATATTCTTTTCAGCCTTCCTTATGAGTTATTTTTGGTCTTCCTTTTCTAAACTGTTTACCATTTTTGGCACATTTACAAACTACACCTTTTAATCAAATGTAATATTTAACTTATTTTTGTTCACAGTAGTTGACTCAGCTTTTCTGTTTGGTTTCTATACTTTAGATGATTTATATTTGTTGTAGACCCTGTAAGAGTTTTCAAATCGAAGCCATTGCTTACCTTCAATGAATTCTTTTGATGTATTTTCCCAATCCACCATGGCCAACTTGCCTTTCATATGTTCATGATTTCCTTTAATAAGATTAGGATTTCAGAACGAACTATATTACTTTAACCTTAATGTAAAACACCATCATGTTATGGTCGACATTCCCTAATGGCTCCTTTATAGAAGGCTATTAATTAGCCATTTCATATTACATAGATCTATATCTTAAATACGTTAGCACCAGTTGGTTCTTTAACATACTACTCCAGAAATCTATCCCCTAGGAATACATGAATTGTGATCTTTTCACTGCCGATCAATGTGCAAATAATATTCTGATCTACAAACTATATGCATTCATAAGAATCTAGGAACTACTTCCTCCACGTGGATTATGTGAGATGAAACTGGGCTCTTTTAATATTAGCATAAGTGTGTTTGATAATTTATGTAGGATTCCTTTCTCCCTCTTCTAATTTGGATGAGTTGGGCATGGACCAATTATTTAATGAACAAATGCTAATATACCCGGTTCCTAATTTCAAAACATTGATTTAATTTTCAATATAAATCAAGTATGACACATAAAAACAAATATAATGATGTTGCATGATATTCAACTACTTAATGAATATCTTCTCCATTATGCTTTGTGGGGGTGTGTTTAGGAAATAGTCGCACTATTTTAGGAAATAGTTTCCTCTAGGGCATTTTAGTTGCAGTTTCACTGTTTGTACCCAAAACAGACCAATGGAGTGAATGTCAATATTAGTGCCACAATGAATAATGGAAGGGATGCCCAGTCTGACTATGATGCTGTGAGTGGAAGCACAAGTAGGCCCACAGGATGTAGCTAAAAGGCAGATTACAGCTCAAAGGAAACCTACTGTAGTGGTTCAAGGAGGCAGCTCACCACCATCTTTTCAAGGGCAACAAGGGATGGGGAATAAAATGCTGGTCCAGCCAGTGATGCCCATATCCCACAAGGAAATAAAAATCAGTCAACTCAACAGATATTGACTCCTTTTGCTGGAGGAGTCCAAAACATATCCCACCATTATCTACTTATCTCCCTCAAGGTTTGTAGACCACATGTATTCAATCATACCAACTAAATGGGCAGGTTACTAGTTCATGAATATTTTTAATTTCCTAAGTTTGTGACAGAGGATTAGGTGGAGTGAAAGGTTGGATACCCAATCCCTCTGCTACTTCATAACACACCTCTGTGAGCAAGGGAGACCCATGATAAATAATTTGGCATATTACAAGTGTTGCTCCAAAGTTCTTCATTGTTTGTAGAATACTTTGATGCATGCAATTGCAACATGTCAAGAGCATATTCCTCTATCTAAATATTTATACTTCTCTTAAAAGTTTCAAGCTTCTTGGTATTTAAATACAGGATGAACTTAATATGCAAATCTGCTGAGGAAAGTGTAGTTAGACACCACTTGAAACAATTGTGGGGAGCTTGAAAAATATGGAACAGTGCAGAAACCAATTCTTAGTCTCAGTGCTTAAAGACATGACAACATTATGCCACCCGTGCGCAATATTTATAAGGTAGGAAATATCAGTTTGCATAAAGAAGTAGATGCTAGATGCAAGGCTTTATCATAAAGAAGATATATTTCACTTTTTAAAATACTATCAGAATTCAATGATTGGCTTGTGTATTCTTTTCATTAATCCCAGATGATTTCTTGCTCACAATAAAACAATTAACTTTGTTTAAAAGGCCTGCCAAACTGTTTCATTTGCTGCTGGGGAAATAGGAAGAAACTTTGACGTTACCTTGTGAAAGTATGCAAAGTCAAATTTTCCCACAAGTGAGCTATTGTTTAATTACATCTTGCCCCACTCTTCAATAACATGTATGAGGAGTTGCCAGACAGCTGTGTCACCAAGACTGAAACTATGCATTCACAGTGTCTCTGTTGTCTCTATCTCTCTCTCTCACCAATCTTATCCCCAAGCTCCATGTCTCGCAGAGATAAGCCTCACGCTCCCTCAATTTCCTTCGCACGCAACTCCTTTCTTGGCCACCATGTTCGCTCACATTGTCAGTGGTTTATTCCTTTACGACCAATGTTGTCATAGCTCTCTCCCTCAATAGACCTTCAGTCCGTGTCAACTATTGTCTTGTCTCCTTTTCTAAGTCTATCATTTTGTAAATGTCCTGTTTGATTTTTTTCCTCCTTATTATGCAGTGCTAAGTTGACCTAACTTAAGACTAATATCTTGAGTGATTGGAACCTTCTCAAGCTCTGACCAGAATTTAACCAAGAAATGCTCTTTCACATCTTCCCTCATTATGACTGCCTGTTCCATTGCTACTATCTGAATGCTACTAATGCATCTCTTGGAGACAGTAAGGACTGCAGATGTTGGAAACCAGAATCAATAGATGTGGCGTTGGAAAAGCACAGCAGGTCAGCCAGCATCCAAGGGACAGGAAAGTCAATATTGACCAGCTTCAAAGTCGCTCCACTCCCAGCCCTCCCCCTTCTCCTTGTCTCCCTAACCTGACCTTACCTGTCCATCTTCCTATTCATCTCTCCACTCCACCCTTCCCACTGACCAATTACAATAACCTTTGAGGAGAAAGTGAGGTCTGCAGATGCTGGAGATCAGAGCTGAAAATGTGTTGCTGGAAAAGCGCAGCAGGTCAGACAGCATCCAGGGAACAGGAGAATCGACGTTTCGGGCATATGCCCTTTCCTGAGGAAGGGCTTATGCCCGAAACGTCGATTCTCCTGTTCCCTGGATGCTGCCTGACCTGCTGCGCTTTTCCAGCAACACATTTTCAGCCCCAATTACAATAACCCACCTACCTACATCCAGCTATCACCATCCCACTTACTGCTCCCCCAGCCGTACCCCCTCCCTCTATTTACTTCCGGGCTCCCCTTCCCCTCCCCAGTCCTGACAAAGGAGTTTGGACCAAAATGTTGACTTTTCTGCACCTTGGTTGGTGTCTGACCTGCTGTGCTTTTTCAGCTCCACTAATGGCTTCTCCATTCTGTCAGCAATCTCCTTCAGCACATTGTATTCTCTTTTGTATTCTTGGCCCTGTGTAACACTGCCACTGGTCACACCTCATTCTTAAGATGTTGGCCTTTTGTAAACTCGCACTGTCTCTCTCCTTTCACTATATCATTGGCCACATCACTTTTTTTGAAATCCATTCACAGGATGAGGGCATCACTAACTGGGTCAATATTCATTGCCCATCACTAACTATTGTTGAGAAGGTGTTGATGGTCTCCTTCCTTGAATTTTCTTGAGCCCTACTATGGTCCACATAATGTGGGTATCCCCACAGTTACAGAGAAAATTCCAGGATTATGATTTGGTGACAATGAAGGAATGATGATGTGTTTCTAAGTCAAAGGGTGTTTGATTTGGAGGAGAAATTATGAGTTGTGGTGTTCCCATGTATTTGCTACATTTGTCCTTCTAAGGGGTTGTGGGTTTAGATGGTGCTGTCTAGGAGTCTGGGTGATTTATTGCAGTGCTTCTTGCAAATGCATGAGTGATGGAAGGAGTAACTGTTTGTAGATGCCTGGGACAGTGGTTGAGCCAGATTCCATATGAGATTTCAGAACACCACTGGATATCTAGTTGACATTGATGAATTTAGAGGGCTATGGAGATGGGGCTGGAGAATGAGAAGAGCTGTATAGGTATTTCAGGAGTTGGTACAGACCCATTGAGTCGAATGGTCTCCTTCCATACTGTAAAACTCTACGATTTGATATTTGTTTTTGAATGTTAAGATGACATATAAATGAAATATGTTGTTTTGCTTGATTTCGGATTCTGTACTGTTTGTTAACTAATGTTTTACTTGCATTCAGATAACTCTGTGTTGGTCCTTCCACCACCACCACCTTATTTCCCTGAACCACCACCAATTGTAAATGAGTACAATGGAATCTGTCAACCTGTTCCCAGTGACAGTCCTCCCTCATATTACAGTGTCATCTACTGCAGGTAAAGTAATCAGCCTCTTAATTTTAGTATTGAAACTTGCAGGTAGTGTCCCACCAAGTGTTTTAGAAATATTGTCTGAACATCTTATTTAGCTAATCAGCAATCTCTTCTCATGATAGAGTCACTCAAAAGATCAATGTACACTTTATGCTGTGTACACCCAATTTATTGATTACCACTTATATTGTTGTGCTTCTGTCCCTGTGAGACAGCAATTTTTTATCAAGTTTAAATTTATTGGGTGAACCTTCTCAATAAGTCAACAAATATTAGATTTGTTGCTATAGCCACCTTGACTCATAACAAATCTTGTTAGGCGACAGATTTTAAACAATTATGGACCGACAATCTCCATTAGATTGCTGCCCCTGCTTCCCGCTTTCCCCACAACAAGTGGGTCCTACGAAGCTGGCCTCTTCAGAAATGCAGAGGGTACCTGATATTGCAATCCTCTTCATAGTACAGGTTTGTTGGGGATAGTCAGACCAAGGCTCCTTTTACAGCAATAACTACCATTTTCTGGCAAGTCTTCATTCACGAACATACTGTGCTGTTTGAATAGGCTTTAGTGCGTTAATGAATGAGTATGATTGAGGTAAGTTGGTAAGGTGCCAGGGTGGTCGTCGAGTGGTGAGTTTTGGTCAGGTGGGAGTCAAGAGTTTGGTGGGCCAAAAGAGTAGTCTAAAGGTTGGTGGATCAGTGAACAGCAGAGGGTTTGGGGAGCAAGAAGGAGGAGTCGGGAACATGGAGTGAAGGGAAGTGCAGTCAGTCAGATAGTCATCCAGGAGGTAGACATGGTTAATCTGTCTCACATTTCCTGGGTAAGTAAGTCAGATCTCTCCCAAATCTCCAACTCGAACTCAGAGTTTTAACTTCATGGGCAATTCCTGTGGAGTCAGCCCACCAAGACATCTGAAGGGGCTTGACATGAATCTTTGGGGAATGTCTGGTTTGCAACTATCTGGAGATCGGAGGATCTGGGCCTATGTTTGTTCTTTCTAACTTCAAAACAACTTTTAATTGGAATTTTTTTTTTCAGGAGTGAAGAATAGTATGATGAAAATTAGAAACAATGCAGGACAGATCCTCAAGGTCACATATCCTGACAAGGCTTCTTTCTAAATTACAGTTGTCAAACTCTAATTCTAAAATTAGAAAACACTCGGGGAGACATGGAGCAAGATTGCTTGAAAGATATTTGTTTTCAAAAATTAATAGGTCACTACTGGACTCTGTTAGTTGGAGGGAGCAAAGTAAATCACTTATCACTTCAAATTGTTTAAATATTTAATCCACCAATCAATTCCAGAGTCCAAAGCAGTTTTCCTTCTTTACTGATTTAACTCCTCCTGTCTTAAAGCTGTTGATTCCACACCATATATCCTACAAAAGGTGTCACTGTTTGATTTCACAGCCCAGATGGAGGCTATTTAGCTCTTCAGAACTGTGCCAGTTCTCTGAAAGAACAAATCAGACGTGTCTTACTCCACTGATCATGCTCTGCAGTTATGATTCTTTTTCTTTTAGATAATATTCCAGTTCCCTTTTGATAGCCGCAACTGAGTCTGCCTTCTGCGCACTCTCGAGCAGTGCTTTTCAGGTTTTACCTCCTTGCTGTTTAAATAGTTTATCATCACGTTATCTTTCCTCTATTTTTCTTAAGTCAGTGTCCTCTGGTTCTTGACCTTTTTGTCAATGGGAGCAATTTCCTTTACCTATCTTTTCAAGACCCTTCATGGTTTTTAACTGCTCTATCAAAGCTCCTCTCAATTTTCTGTTGCCAAGTTTTAGTTGTGACATCATTGGTAGCACTCTTGCCTCTGACTCATAAGGTTTTAGGCGTCAAATCCCTTTGTAGGACTTTAACACTCAAGATTTAGATATACTTGTTAATAACTATGGAATTCCACATAACAGTATTCAACCAAGCCCTGCTTGCCATACCCACAGCAAAACATCTGCTAATTGATGTGATTGGGTAGCACTTGTTGAACAATGCTGAGTGCGAGAATAGCTCACTATCATTGTACTCAAAAGAATCAATCAAGCTCTAGGGTGACTTGCTTAAACTTGCTGGAAGCTTCATACACAGGATCCATTTTATACAATAGGAATACTTTCAAACCTTGCACATTCCAGGAGCATGGCAAGTCTGTAGTTTTCCATTGCTTTCTCCATACCAATGTCTCAGCCAACTAAAGTTGACTTGCCAACCAATCAGCATTTTTTCTCATGTAGTACAAATTGTTGTGAGTGTCTGAAATCCAGCATTCTTCAGTGCAAGCCAAAGAATCAACACCTGTGTTTTCAGCAATTCTCTATTTATTTGCAAATGTTTAATTGCATCACACATTTAAAAATCACACCACAACAGCTAATAGTCCAACAGGTTCGTTTGGAAGTACAAGCTTTCGGAGCACTGCTCCTTCGTCAAGTGGCTGGTGGGGCATGATCATATTAATCAATCAAAACCTGTACCCCAATTTGAAGTGATTAAAGACTTAACAGCAATCTAGGTTTGTTCAATCCATCACATAAGTTGTATGATACTTTGATATTATACGATAAATTCTGTGACCTATGATCTAGCCCCACTAGCTACCTGATGAAGGAGCAATGCTCCGAAAGCTTGTACTTCCAAACAAACCTGGTGTTGCGAATTTTAACTTTGTCTACCCCATTCCAACACTGGCACCTCCACATCATTACATATTTATTCATGTATATATTTTTTCATAAGTTGCTGACCTATAGCCCCCGCAGTATTAATATCTTTATCTTTTCTGAACTCTTACCAAGTAGATTTTGTTCCTTGTCCAGTATTCGGGAACATTAAGTACCTAATCCTGCCTTCTATTAAACCAGGTCTCTGTTATCACCACAGCAGCATGTTCCCATCAGCAGTATCTATCAAGGCTTGCAGCTCACCAACCTTATTTGTCATGCTCAATACATTCATATGTATGTACTGTAACTGTTAGTTTGTGTACATAAATCTAATTAAACCTTTTGCATCCCCACCTATTTCTTGCTGTCTGTCTGTCTATCTCTCCCCAAAGTTTGCACACCTTGTTTGTCTTTTTTAATGCTACATATAATGTTATTATATCTATGTGTGAGCATTGACTAGCTATGGACTTTGTCAGGGCTTGAAAACTCCTGGAAATTTTGACTTAAGTGAGTTAAACTTAAGTTTTGACCCATAGTCTTTTGTATATACAGTTCACTGAAACAGAGTTTTCCCTGGATGGTTATAATTGTGGTTGATTTGAAATGGTCTTTGTATCTTCAAACATCATTCAGTAATTAATTATCACAGCTTTAAAACAAAATCATAGTAAAAGCATCCTAACGCAAGTGACCTTTGGAACTTGTAGCATCCTTTTCAATTGTTTGTGTTTGTGTAATCTTAAGAATAGACCAATTTGGAACAGTTACTGTGTTTAGTTTAAACCTTTCTTATGTAGAATCACAGCAAAGAATTACTTTATCATTGGTTAATATGTCCAAGCCTCATTTTGTTAAACTGAGATCATTTTACTATAAATTATTGAATTTTCATTTTAACCTCTTGGCAGGGCCCAGGAAGATGAGAGCTCTAATTCCAACATGATGGATGTTAGATTGATTCTTATGAGGTTTCCAGCACATTGGCAGATATATCTGGTGTCTGCTGCTTTCTATCAGAGTTATCAACAATGGATGAAGAAACCCAGACTTCAGATGAACAACCAACTACTTCATCCAACAGTATCTTAGATAAATTAATTTTGGCTTTCTTTAGTTTGGCACTTTTGATAAAATTATATGTGGCTGTTCTCAGAACATTAATGACCACAGAAAGGCTATTTTAGTCACCAGTTCGATGCTTGGGAGTGAGAAGGGTTCTCCAAATGAGACACCCACTCTATTTCTACTCTCCTTACTCTCTTTTAACAGTCTCTGTCTCAAGAAGATATATGACTTTTCTTCTATAAAATCAAAAGTTAGCTCTGCTTCATTAATTGTTTGTGACAGTGTAAAGTGCACATTTTAATCACTACCATTAAGTTTCTTTAATTATCTTGCTAATTGTCTTGGGTTTGCATTACCATCTCACTGACTAATTGAAACAATTAATACTATTTACCCTACCATAAATTACTGTAATCTTGGAAGCCATCAATCAAGACACTCCATTAGCTCCTCAAATCTAGTGAAAACCTATTGTCAAAACTCATCTGCATATCTGGAAAATTAAAGGATATGAGGAACAAGCAGTAAAGTGATATTAGACAAGGTGGATAATATCGAGCAATCTCTTTTTGTAGCTGATATAACTTTTTCAGCCTTATGAGTTTCTACGTTTCTAATCTCTGTGCTGCCCCTTCGCAATGGTGGCACAGTGGTTAGCACTGCTGCCTCATAGCGCCAGACACCTAGGTTCACTTCCCGCCTCAGGCATCTGTGTGGAATTTACACATTCTCCACGTGCCTGC
This sequence comes from Chiloscyllium plagiosum, assembly GCF_004010195.1. Taxonomy (NCBI): domain Eukaryota; kingdom Metazoa; phylum Chordata; class Chondrichthyes; order Orectolobiformes; family Hemiscylliidae; genus Chiloscyllium; species Chiloscyllium plagiosum. Next base: position 36,772,605 of record NC_057711.1, on the reverse strand, counting down.
GTAGGTTTCCTCCGGTTTCCTCCCACGGTCCAAAAATGTGCAGGTTAGGTGAATTGGCCATGCTAAATTGCCCGTAGTGTTAGGTGAAGGGGCAAATGTAGCGGAATGGGTCTGGGTGGGTTGCTCTTCGGAGGGTCAGTGTGGACTTGTTGGGCCGAAGAACCTGTTTCCATACTGTAAGTAATTTAATCTAATATCATCCAAAAGCACAGTGTTAGTTTTCACATGTATGCTGATGATACCAGCTTTACCTCACTAGCATCTCTCAGCTCCTCCACTGTGGCTAAAGTATCAGACTGCTTGCCTCAGACTCACTACTGGATTAACAGAGATTTCCTCCCCAATAAATATTGGGAAGCCTGAAACCTTTGTTTTTGATTCCTGTTCCAAACTCCATTCACTAGCCACTTATTTTATTCCTCTCCATGGCAACTATCTGAGAATGACTAGGCACAATCTTAGCTCACATTTGACTTCATATTAACACCATCATTAATGTGGTCTATTTTCACCTCATAAGTTTGCTTCAATTTGTCCCTGTCTCAGCTCATCTGCTAAAATCTGCATTCATGCCTTGGTTATCTTTAGATTTGATTATTCAATGCACTCCTAGTTGATCTCCAATATTCTGCCCTCTGTAAATTTGAGATTATTCAAATGTCTGCTGCCTATGTCTTAAATTTGTTTTAAACCTCCTAACCCCATCATGTTCTCTGTAAAGGATTAATAACTAGCATGAAGCAACGTTAACAGTGAGTCATTTCTGACATCATAACTGGAATTGTGCACCACTTCTTTCTAACTGTTGACTTTTAGCCATTTAAATTTTTGAGTGTCAGTGGCGTGCATGCGCAACATATTCAATTTAGCAGCTGGGGAAGATTTTCATTGCTGAACTGGCAATACTGTATCCAGAGGCAGCCTTTTGAAAGGTCTCTTGGTCAAACATGAAAGCTCTATATTATGGCCACAACTTACCCATCCAACGTCATTGCCAATAACTTAAGACTTCAGAGTACAAAGGTGGCAAGAGGACTATTCAATATTAGCATTCACTTTTACATATTTCATTTTGGATTAGTTTCAGTTTCTTCATGTGTGCATCATTGTTATTTGTTTGGACTAGCCTAGACAGCAAAGTGTCTCATAGTTGGCATGCATTGATAGTTAAAGGGAGATTGGGGATTTTCTTTCATTGTGGAGTAAATAAAGATGTGTTCTTGAGTTCACTTGTTGTTGAATGTTCATATTAGTGTCCAGTGTGGTGCTTACCACACTGTAGAATAGCTGACTTTGCAGGCTCAGCTGCCTTCCACTGCATTGTAAATGCTCTACGTGAACCCAAACCTCTGTGCAGGGTCTGCCAGTCAACACCCGGAGAGTGACATACGTTTGGACAGTATTGACACTGCCCTTTAGGCCCCACATTTTCTTGAAGAGACTGACTGTCCCCACCCCCTTCCTCTGCACCGCACAGCACCCAGGCCCTTCCCACTTCACTCCTCCTTGCTTCCCTCTATCCCCCTTCTGTTCTCCCCTGGATCTTTCCTCTAATTCTCCATTGGCCACTGACCCCACTCCAGTATACCCCTCATCACTGACTCACTCTTGTTGCAAGCCTTAATGTAAAAGTCCATTCTCCTGCTTCCTTCTCTTAAGGGGTATATTAAAATAAGGTAAGCCTGTGTGAAGCTGATGGTTACATGCCACCTTTAAGTGATTGTGAACTGAATGCCACAACTTTATCTTGAAGTCAGATCTTATTGAAGGCTGTTTAATGTTGCTGAGTATTAATGGTATACTTGTCTTACAAGTATGAACTTGCTCCATTCCTGCATATTGCCTGACCTGCTGCTGAGTTTATCACTACTTCTCAACCAAGCAGCTGGGAATCAACATTTCTCAAACTTCATGTTTCCTGCTCTTGGCAATCCCATCAACACCTCCAGTAGAGAGCTGGGACAAATGTGTCACTTTCAGGATGGCATAATCTAATTTGTGCAGTATCACAGGGGTCAGTAATGTCCAGTGTATAATGACCTGGAGGAAGGGACTGACTGTCTTGTGAACAAATGTGAAGCCAGGTACGAAAGCAAGCTATGAGGAGATTAAAGATATATTGGAAAAGACTACAGGTTGGTTAAATATTTGGGCAATAATTTGACATATGGGAGTATAGTGTCGATGAACTGTGAGGTTGCCCACTTTGGTAGGAATAAGAGAAAACCAGAATACTTAAACAGAGAGATATTATGGAATGCTGCAGTACGGAGGGACCTAGATGTCCTTGTGCATTAATCATAAAAGGTCAGCATGCAAGTACAACAGATTATTACAAAAGCATAAAGAAAGTCAGCCTTAATTACAAGGAGGAGTGAAATATAAAAGTAGAGAAGTCTTGCTACAACTATGGCATTGCTGAGACCAGATGTGGAGCATGGTGCACAGTTTTCATCACTAAGCAAGAAACACACTTGCACTGGAAGCAGTTGAAAGAAGGTTCACTAGGGCTGATTCCTGGGAAACATCTTCTAGGAAAGGTTAAGGAGGCATAACCATTCTCATTAAAGTTTAGGACAATAAGGTATGATTCTTACTGAAGTTTATAAAATTCTGAGGGCGCTGGACAGAGTAGATGCCAAGAGACTGCTTCCGAACATGTTAATGTAGAATGAGGGGACACAGTGTAAAAGGAAGGACTCTCCCCTTTAAGGTCCAAGAATTCTTTCCTTAGTGGCATGTGGGTGTACCAAATGAACTGCAGCAGTTCAAGAAGGCAGCTCACCTCCAATCTCTCAAGGGTAACTGGGGCTGGGCAATGAATTCTCGCTCAGCCAATGACACCTACATCCCATGAGTGAATTTTTTTTAAAAATGGAGATGAGAGGAATTTCTTCTCCCAGAAAGTCTTGTTTTAGAATTCTCTTCCCTAGTGAGCAGTGGAGGCCAAATCATTGAATATGTTCAAGGCTGAGTTAGACAGGGCTTTGATTGACAAGATGATCAAGGGACTGACACGAGAGGAGGAGTTGAGCCCACAATCAGATTAACCATGAGTTTATTGAATGTCTTACTCCTGTTTCTGTGCCCTTATATTCTTTATTCTTGAGCTCATTGTTCTACATTGGAGCATGATCAAGCAGTGTTACTTTTAAAATTCTCTTCCTCGATTTCGAATCTCTTCATGGCCTCATCTTTGCAATCCCTTCCAACCCCATAACTACCCGAGACATGGAGATGTTGATGTTGGACTGGGCGGGACAAAATCCGAAGTTACATGACACCAGGTTATAGCCTTTCACCTGTTGAAAGAGCAGCATTCCGAAAGTTTGTGATTTTAAATAAATCTCTTGGACTATAACTTGATGTCATGTGACTTCTGATTCTAACCTGTGTTGATAGACAGTTCTACTTTGAAACAGTTTTTATGATCTTGTATTCTTGCTTTCATCTGATGACCATTTATCTGTACTTAAGCCTATATTCAGTGCATTTTTCCAATTTGAAAACCAATACCTCACATTATCACAAATTTGAATCATGCTTTTTATGTGAACTTATAACATTTGATTAAAAATGTTAGATTTAAGAATAGGCAAAATCCTAACCCAACATAGAAACAAATACCTTGTCTGCTATAGCCCTTGCATCACTTATGATGCTATGATGTCCTTGGTCATCACCCAGACATTCACCTTTTGCTGATTTTATTTTGAAACTCAACAGCTTTTAAGGCAGCTACTCTTCATAGGTGAACTTGTTTCTATACTACATGTCTATAAAAAAATTGCAACTGTAGTTGTCTTCTTTGAAGTTATTTTGCATAAGGTTGTCCTAGCTATCTGCTTGAAACTCCTGCACATCTGACTGGTTCTGGTGTCCCTGAAGTAGCTGCAGTGCTCACAATAACTTATACTGTATCTTGGCTCATTAGCAATACTCAGCTAACACCCTCTTGTGGTTCCAGTTGCAAAACAATCAGTTGTATGACAAATATTTGTCCCAGTTTAATGCCTCTCCATTTTGTTTTTTGGTGTTTTCTCACTCACACATCTTTTCTTTCCCTACTTTCCCCTATTCTCTTACTCCTTTCACTTGCCCCCACCTTTTTCCTTCTCATTCTAATTCTGGCTAATTTAAGTTTATTTATGAAATTTTAAAAAACATTTTTTCTTTAGGTTCTTTATTCACCTTGTTTAAATCTAAACACAAAGCTGGTACACCTCATTTTATGGCTACTTTTAAGCTGCTAATACCAAATGCATGTTTTATGGATGCTTGCAAAGTTGGAATAGTTGCATTTTTTTCAGAAAGCATGTACTTACTAGAATTGGTTGTAGTGTGTATTAATTATATCTGCATAGTATTAGGTTGAATTTGCTGAAGGGAATTACCATTCACAGTATATGTTATTTTAATGTGAAATTATCTGGGTACTTGTTTGAATATGGAGGCATTTTGTCTCTGTAGTTGCCTTATTCTTTTCATTGGAGTGGTGCTGGAAAAGCACAGCAGGTCAAGCAGCATCCGAGGAGCAGGTAAATCAACGTTTCAGGCAATTCCTGATGAAGGGCTTTTGCCCGAAACGTCGATTTTCCTGCTCCTCGGATGCTGCCTGACCTGCTGTGCTTTTCCAGCACTACTTTAATCTAGACTCTGATTTCCAGCATCTGCAGTCCTCACTTTTACCTTATTCTTTTCATTGTTATTTTTTCGTAATAGTAGTCCAAAGATGTTGCTGAACCATAGGTACCATTAAAGGATAGGCATTAATCAGAGCCATTGATGTTGCTCAGGGAAATTTGTAAATAAAATGATTGTATTGCTATTTAAACATAGAAACTCAGTACACGGGAAGACTATTCAGCCCTTCAAGCCAGTTTCACCATTCAATATTGTAGTGATTGTAACAAGGTCAGGCAGGTGGACCTCATGGAATATGAGTTCCCTGACTGGGGCTGGTAATCTGGCCCAATCAGGGAAACCTGGCTGACAGATACAAACAGGAGTGTCAGAGATTCTGTTCACTCTGACAGCTGGCTCTGAGGGAGCTGGATCAGTGTCAAAGATTCTCCATGTGTAAATAAAATGTAACTTGGTGAATGGATACCAGCTTCTATGGAGTTATTTCAAACATAATCATTGCTAATCCTCAATCTCAATGTCACATTCCCACATTTTTCCCCACACTCTTTGATGCCTTTAAAATATTCAAATTTATCAATCTCTTTCATTGAATAAATTCGGTGACTTGGCCTACACAGCTGTCTAAGTAGAGAATTCCACAAGTTCACTATTCTTTGAGTTAAGAAATGGTTTCTCATTTCAGTCATAGAGTTATACAGCTCCCAACCAAACATCCCATTCTGACCTAGTCCCATTTGCCAGCATTTAGCCCATATCATCCCTATTCTGTACCCATCCAGATGCCTTTTAAATGTTGTAATCGTACCTGTCTCTACTACTTCCTCTGTTGTTCATTCCTTTTATGCACCATCTTCTGTGTAAAAGGTTACCCCTTGTCTTTTTTAAATCTTTCCCTCTCACTTTAAAGCTATACCCTCTAGCTTTGTACTTGGAAGAAGAGGAAGAAGACTTTGGCTATTCACCAAATCCATGTCCTTTGTGATTTTATGAACTTCTATAATATCACTTAGCCTCCAAAATTCAGGGAAAAAAGCCACAGCTTATTCAACCTCTCCCTGTAACTCAAATCTTCCAACCCCAACAACATCCTACCTTCAAGCTAATTTTGTATTCAATTGGCTGGCTCCCCCCCCCCGGTTTCTATGTGATCTGACCTTATTAACCAGTCTACCATGCAAAAGCTTGTCGAACTCTTTGCTGAAGTTCATATAGACAATGTCTACTGCTCTGCTTTCATCAATCTTCATTGTCACCTCTTCAAAAAATTCTGTCAAGTTAGTAAGACACGATTTCCCACAGAAAGCCATGCTGACTATCCGTAATCAGTCCTAAATTGTCTACTCTGCATCTTCAGTCTGTTTCCTGGTTCTAAATTCTGCAGCCAGGGAAAACATCCTTTCTGCAAGTAATCTGTCCAGTCCTGTTAGAATTTTAGTATTTTCTTCTGGATATTATCTAGCCACATTTAGCTTTACATTAGTTTTCCCAGGTTCTCTGTCACTAGTTACATATCACCTATAATCCAGAGTGATCTCTCCTGTCACACAGATTTTGATAGAGAGAATATGGAAAAGATGCTAATTCTTCCTTGCAAATGATTTTAAAACCAGAGATTTTCTTCCCTCACTGTTGCCTGGATTGCTCTATGTGAAACTGTGGTGGAAGCAAATTGTGTAAATAATTTAAAAGCAAGTTGTGCTGCCACTCAAAGTTGGGAAACTTACAAAGTTATGAACAAAAAATAGTAAAGAAAATGATTCAGCATTGTTGCTCTTTCCAGGAGCCAGTGGAATCATGACTGTCCAAACAGCCTCTATGATTCAATCAAAATTTATCTAAATAATAAGACTCAGATAATGTAAAAAGGTTCCTTGATATGAGGTTTACAAAATTATGATGGGCATGGATAGGATAAATGGACAAAGTCTTTTCTCTCGGGTCGGGGAGTCCAGAACTAGAGGGCGTAGTTTTAGGGTGAGAGGGGAAAGATATAAAAGAGACCGAGGGATACCTTTTTCACGCAGAGGGTGGTACGTGTATGGAATGAGCTGCCAGAGGAAGTGGTGGAGGCTGGTACAATTGCACCATTTAAAAGGCATTTGGATGGGTATATGAAGAGGAAGGGTTTGGAGGGATATGGGCTGGGTGCTGGCAGGTGGGACTAGATTGGGTTGGGATATCTGGTCGGCATGGACGGGTTGGACCGAAGGGTCTGTTTCCGTGTTGTACATCTCTATGACTCGATAATCAGATCCCCTCTCATCCTACTAAACATGAAAGGTCCTTAATTGGTAGGATTAGGGAAAACCCTAAGGCTTTCTATAGGTATGTCAGGAATAAAAGAATGACTAGGGTAGGAATAGGACCAGTCAAGGATAGTAGTGGGAAGTCACGTGTGGAGGCTGAAGATATTGGGGAGACACTGAATGAATACTTTTCTTCAGTATTTACTCAGGAACAGGGCATTGTCGTCGATGTGAATACTGAGTCACAAATGAGTAGAATGGATGGCTTTGAGGTATGTAGAGAAGAGGTGTTGGAAATTCTGGAAAGGTTGAAAATAGATAAGTCCCCTGGGCCTAATGGCATTTATCCTAGGATTCTCTGGGAAGCAAGGGATCCTAGGATTCTCTGGGAAGCAAGGGAGGAGATTGCAGAGCCATTGGCCTTGATTTTTATGGAGAAAGTGAGGTCTGCAGATGCTGGAGATCAGAGCTGAAAATGTGTTGCTGGAGAAGCGCAGCAGGTCAGGCAGCATCCAGGGAACAGGAGAATCGACGTTTCGGGCATAAGCCCTGAAGAAGGGCTTATGCCCGAAACGTCGATTCTCCTGTTCCCTGGATGCTGCCTGACCCTGCTGCGCTTGATTTTTATGTCCTCGTTGTCTACAGGAGTAGTGCCAGAAGACTGGAGGATAGCAAATGAGGTTCCCTTGTTCAAAAAGGGGAGTAGGGATAACCCTAGTAACTATAGGCCGGTGAGTCTCACTTCTGTTGTGGGCAAAGTCTTAGAGAGAATTGTAAGGGATAGGATTTATGAACATCTGGAAAGGAATAATGTGTTCAAGGATAGTCAGCATGGTTTTGTGAAGGGCAGGTCGTGCCTCACAAACCTTATTGAATTCTTTGAAAAGGTGACGAAGGAGGTTGATGAGGGGAAAGCGGTAGATGTGGTATATATGGATTTTAGTAAGGCGTTTGATAAGGTTCCCCATGGTAGGCTACTGCAAAAAATACGGAGGCATGGCATTGAGGGTGAGTTGGAGGTTTGGATTAGGAATTGGCGGGATGGAAGAAGACAGAGGGTAGTAGTTGATGGCAAAGTTTCTTCATGGAGTGCCGTCACTAGCGGTGTCCCGCAAGGATCTG
>NC_057711.1:36747013-36764208 GCF_004010195.1 Chiloscyllium plagiosum | reverse complement strand
GGGTGACTTGATAGAGGTGTGCAAGATGATTAGGGGTTTAGATAGGGTTGACCATGAGAACCTTTTTCCACGTATAGAGTTAGCTATTACGAGGGGGCATAGCTTTAAATTAAGAGGTGGTATGTATAGGACAGATGTTAGGGGTAGGTTCTTTACTCAGCGAGTCGTGAGTTCATGGAATGCCCTGCCAGTAGCAGTGATGGACTCTCCCTCTTTATGGGCATTTAAGCAGGTATTGGATAGGCATATGGAGGATAGTGGGCTAGTGTAGGTTAGGTGGGCTTGGATCGGCGCAACATCGAGGGCCAAAGGGCCTGTACTGCGCTGTATTCTTCTATGTTCTATGTAAACCTTAGTAAATATATGCCCAGTTGAACCAATCTTCCCTCACTGAACAGTCCTGCCATCCCTGGTATCAGCCCAGTGAATCTCTGATGTACTCCCTCTTTAGAAAGTATAATTTTAGTTGGGGGGAACCAAACTGCATCCAAGGTCACCATTTTTTGAAATGGTAGATCCTGTTGATCTCATGATTGTACCAGGAGAAACATAATCCAGGATGATTTTGAGTTCTTATTTTTTGAAGTGAAGAGTTTATTTGGATAAGGGGGTAGTCTACTATGTATCAGATTGGTGTGAAAATGATCATGTTGTCTGACTTTGGCTGTTACTGCATGGTTCCTTCAGAATTCAGTTTCCTGCATGTAATCTACATTACATTTTCACCCTATACCCAAATGAATAAAGCAACAGAAAAACATTTTAATTAAGCATGAAGCAAGCTTTGTAAGATGAGATATTTAATTTGTTTACAATGTTAAAATATATGGAAAGCATTTTTAAATGTTGGGATAGTCACAAATATATATATGTTCATCAAGATTTTCTCAATAAAATATTCATGCAACTTTGAAATGATTATGTTATAATTGAGTTGGGAGGAGTGTATTGTCTGGTTGGTACAGACAAGTTGGACTGAACGGTCTGTTTCCGTGCTGTATGACTCTCTGGCTTATTGACTGCCTTTGCCAAACCTGCCTTATGTTTTCATGCTTGTGCATTTGACAAACTCATTAATGGCTGAACCAATGGGAGTGTCTTCTGCCTGGGCTGAGCAGATTCCAGGTCTCTGACAGACATCTAGGTGTCAGAGAGCTGGAGTGTTTCTTCCTTGGCTAACTGTAGACATGTCAGTGATGTCCTCATGTGGTTAGGCCCTGAGACTAATTTAGATAAATGTCTCTGTGCTGGTGAAGGATGCAGGTTTAAGCCTTGTTAGCACATCCTCTGGGAGTTCACTGGCTTCCTCCTCAGATGGAACTAACTTCTTCATGGACGCTTGCTGTGTTCCTTTAATGACCATGTGAAAGAAAACAGTAACTTAGTTGTCTAAGATGGATATAAACTTGTGATTGAGAATGAGTTGGCTCTGATAGTAATGGAAAAAAACTGTGCAGCCTCGCACTATGAAGCTTGCTAGGTTGGTGGCCATTGAGAGGTCATGCTCTTCTCTGGCTAATTCCAGAAATTCTGATAAAGAGACAGGAGCCTGATGTCCATCGCCACCCTGCCAGTTCCTGCCCTGATTATGAGCCAGTCCTTTCTGCAGTGAGTCAAAGGGAGAGATTGAGTCGGATGGAAGTGGATGGTCGAGCAGTAGTGATGATGCAGGAGTAAAAGATGTGGTTATGTGTCCTCAGTGAGTAAGTAGGATATGCAGAGCACAGGGAGGCTCAGCAATTTGAGAGAATGTGGCAAATGAGAGCCATTGAGTGGATGGCTCAACGGCAAAGCCCTTTTGCAATCCTCCTCACTATCTGCAATCCCCCAATCTTTGTGTCATCCTCAACTTGCTATTAAGGTTATACTCTCCACCAAATCAAACAGCAGGCATCGTTCGTCAAAAAAAATCAATCAAGTTTGTGAGACACAACCTTCTCGAAACAGCCTATCGCTCATAGTCCACATATTTCCAAATGTGAGTAAATCCTATCCCTAAGAATCTTCTCCACTGATTTCCCTACCACTAACATAAGGTTCACCAGGCTGCAATTTCCCTGATTATCCTTGTTGACCTTCTTAAACAAAGAACAAAGTTGGCTATTCTCCAGTCCACTGGGACCACTCCTGTGACTAAAGAGGATACAAAGATTTTGTAAAAGGCCCCAGCCATTTCATCACTGCCACCCACAGATCCCATCAGGTCCTGGGGACTTTTCTACCTTAATGCTCTTTAAAACACCCAATACCTCCTCCTTTTTTATATTGACAGAATATCAACATAGCCCCCCAAAGACTCACCATCCACCAAGTCCTTCTCTTTTGTGAATACTGTTGCAAAGCATTTGTTAAGGATCTCACCCACTTCCTCTAGTTCCATACATAAATTCTCTCCTTTGTCCTTGAATGGATTAACCTTTCCCTAGCTACCCTGTTGCTCCTTATATATGTATGTATGTATTCCATCTGCCAATTTTCTGCCCAATCACTTTTAGCCTTTCCAAATCCTTTAAAGCAACTTTGTATCATCCTCACAACTCATACTTCCATCCATTTTTGTGTCATCAGCAAACATGGATACATTATATTTAATCTCCATATTCAAAACATCGTGAATAGATTGTAAATAGCCAAGCTGCAAGCACTAATTCTTAAGGTATCCTAACAGTTACAGACTGCCAAATTGTAATGAACCATTTATTCCCACCCCCTGTTTTCTGCCTATTAACCAGTTCTAAATCAAAGCCAACACATTCCTCCCAATCTCCTGTGCTTCAATTATCTTTACTAAATGCTGGTGGGGGACTTGCTGAAAAGCTTTCTGAAAATCTAAATTTACCACATCCACCAATCCCTCCTTATCTATTCTACTAGCTAAATTCTCAAAAATGTACAACAGGTTTGTTAAGCATGGTTTCCCTTTCTTATTCTTTGTTCTTTTAAATCTATGGTGACTGTGCCAAATTTTATCATTATATAATCATGTCTTTTATTGTAAATTTGAGCATTCTTTATGACTGATCTTAAGCTAACAGGTCTGTCACTTCCGGTTTTCATTTTCACTCCTATCTTAAATAAAAGCCTGTCATCCCCAAACGCAGATTAAAGGAAGGCACAGGGACTATGACGTGCTGATGTGAACTGGTAAAAAGCTGTTGGTAATCTGGTACTTACACCCAGTTGTGTTTTTAAATATTAGGCCCTCTAGCCATCTCTCATCAGCCCTTTACCACCCAATACCAATGCCAATGCCAATTTTTATTCCTGACATCCATCCTTATTGCTACTCATACTCTCTATGCCAACACTCAACTGTCCCCACACACCCACAGTTGCTGTTCATAACTTGCATGCCAACAGATGCCCCCTGCACTCCACAACCCCTGACAGACCCTATACGACTGTAGTACAAATTCATGTCACCTACTCTCCCATTAAAGTCTCTTATAGCCTCTGTGTCAGCCTAAAAGATCATTCACAAAAGTTTATTCAGTACATATAAATCCTCTCAGTTTTAAATCCCAAATTGAAACAAATGCTTATGTGCATAACCACACATCAAAGGCAGCTAATTCTTCAATAACCATTTGGAACTGTCCACAAAACCATTAACTGTACTAACAAGAGGCTATGGAAGTAACCAAGCAGTGATAATTCTTTAATAAAACAACATTGGATTATATCAACAGACATTTATCAAAACTACAAACATTTATGCACACAGACAAACTGTTTCATTTAAAATATTTAAATGTCTTGCAATTTAAATCACTGACAGCTTGAAATGTCCAGGTGTCTTACTCAATCTGTATGAGCACTTATATCTAAAAAACTCGAACTCACAGTGGAGCATGGAAGCCCTCTTGCCACCAAAATTTGGATTGATTTGAACTCAGCAATGCTTCATTATTTACATGTTATTTGAGATTTCATGTTGAAACATTGTAGACAGTACTTCATTTGAGATAGCAAAGACATTTGTAGGATTTTTAAAAAAGCATTTACTTTTAAGGCCATTGGGACATTTATGCTTTTAAAAGAACTTATTGGAAATTAGTGCCATTGAGGGAGAGCAATGGAGGTTCATCAGACTTATTTCTGGGGTGAAGACAGATTGGAAAACTGGGCACATTCTCTAGAGTTTTGAAGAATGAGATGTGGTCTCATTGAAAAGTATTTTTGAAATTCTGGCTATGGAGGGATGCAATGAAGTTTTACCAGTCTGATTCTTCAGGTAGCAGGACTGATGTAGAAAAGAGATTGAACTGGTTACAACTATATTCACTGGATTGGGGCAGGATGGGATCACAGAGAAACCCATCAAATTCTAACAGGAGGACTATACAGGGTAAACACAGGAAAAATCTGCCTGATGACTGGGAGTCCAGAATTAGGGGTCACAGTTTAAGGATACAGGGTTTAGTACCGAGATAAGGAGAAATTTATTTTTTAAATGTGAACCACATTTTTAAAAAAACATCGTAAAGTCACTGGATCCAAACTGTTATCTCTGCTTTCTCTCCACAATGCTACAGATGCTGTTTTTGTTTCTTCACTCTTTTCACCAGAGTGGTGAGCCTATGCAATTTTCTGCTACAGAAAATGGTTGAGACCAAAATAGTGAATGTTTTCTCAAGGACTAGATATTGTTCTTAGCGTTACAGGGATAAAAAGGTTTGTGGAGAAGACAGGGCAAGGAAAGAGTTGGATGATTAACCATGATTGTGTTGAATGGCAGAGCAGGGGCAAAGGGCCATTTTCTTATGAAAAGCCCTGTTAACAAAATCAAGAATGTGTCAATCATCAAACGCATTTTAGTTTAAATTGTTGACAATGCAATTACTGGAAACCTCTTACATGTATGTAAATTAGTATTGTGTCCCGGACAGAAGAGATCAGAGAGCCAGAATTGCCAACTAGCTAATTCAACAGCCCAATGTATTTCTGGGTTCTCAGCCAATCCTCATCGTGCATACAATCCTCATCAAGCACACAATCCCCATCATGCATACAATCTTCATCGTGCATACAATCCTCATCGTGCATACAATCCTCATCGTGTATACAATCATCATCATGCACACAATCCTCATTGTGCATACAATCCTCATCGTGCATACAATCTTCATCGTGCATACAATCTTCATTGTACATACAATCCTCATCGTGCATACAATCCTCATCGTGTATACAATCTTCATCGTGTATACAATCCTCATCGTGCATACAATCCTCATTGTGCATACAATCCTCATCGTGTATACAATCTTCATCGTGCATACAATCTTCATTGTACATACAATCCTCATCGTGCATACAATCTTCATCGTGCATACAATCTTCATTGTACATACAATCCTCATCGTGCATACAATCTTCATCGTGCATACAATCTTCATTGTACATACAATCCTCATCGTGCATACAATCTTCATCGTGCATACAATCTTCATTGTACATACAATCCTCATCGTGCATACAATCCTCATCGTGCATACAATCCTCATTGTGTATACAATCTTCATCGTGCATACAATCCTCATTGTGTATACAATCTTCATCGTGCATACAATCCTCATTGTGTATACAATCCTCATCGTGTATACAATCCTCATCATGCATACGATCCTCATCGAGCACACAATTCTCATTGTGTATACAATCCTAATTATGTATACAATCCTCATACAATTTTAATCATGCATATAATCCTCATTATGCATACAATCCTCATTGTGCAAACAATCCTCATACAATCCTCATCGTGCATACAATCCTCATTGTGTATACAATCTTCATCGTGCATACAATCCTCATTGTGTATACAATCTTCATCGTGCATACAATCCTCATTGTGTATACAATCCTCATCGTGTATACAATCCTCATCATGCATACGATCCTCATCGAGCACACAATTCTCATTGTGTATACAATCCTAATTATGTATACAATCCTCATACAATTTTAATCATGCATATAATCCTCATTATGCATACAATCCTCATTGTGCAAACAATCCTCATACAATCCTCATCGTGCATACAATCCTCATTGTGTATACAATCCTCATCGTGTATACAATCCTCATCATGCATACGATCCTCATCGAGCACACAATTCTCATTGTGTATACAATCCTAATTATGTATACAATCCTCATACAATTTTAATCATGCATATAATCCTCATTATGCATACAATCCTCATTGTGCAAACAATCCTCATACAATCCTCATCGTGCATACAATCCTCATTGTGCATACAATCATCATCGAGCACACAATCCTCATTGTGTATACAATCTTCATCGTGCATACAATCCTCATTGTGTATACAATTCTCATCGAGCACACAATCCTCATTGTGCATGCAATCCTCATTGTGCATACAATCCTCATAGTGTATAGAATCCACATCATGTATACAATCCTCATCGTGCATACAATCCTCATTGTGTATACAAACCTTATCGTGCATACAATCCTCATCGAGCACACAATCCTCATTGTGCATACAATCCTCATTGTGTATACAATCTTCTTCGTGCATACAATCCTCATTGTGTATACGATCCTCATCGAGCACACAGTCCTCATCATGTTTACAATCCTCATTGTGTATACAATCCTCATCATGTATACAATCCTCATTGTGTATACAATCCTCATCGTGTATACAATCCTCATCATGCATACGATCCTCATCGAGCACACAATTCTCATTGTGTATACAATCCTAATTATGTATACAATCCTCATACAATTTTAATCATGCATATAATCCTCATTATGCATACAATCCTCATTGTGCAAACAATCCTCATACAATCCTCATCGTGCATACAATCCTCATTGTGCATACAATCATCATCGTGCATACAATCCTCACTGTGTATACAATCCTCATTGTGCATACAATCCTCATACAATCCTCATCAAGCACACAATCATCATCGTGCATACAATCCTCATTGTGTATACAATCCTCATCGTGCATACAATCCTCATCATGCATACAATCCTCATTGAGCATACAATCTTCATACAATCCTCATCATGCATACAATCCTCATTGTGCAGACAATCCTCATATAATTCTCATTGTGCATACAATCCTGACTGTGCATACAATCCTCATTGAGCATACATTCCTCATCGTACATACAATCCTCATATAATCCTCATTGAGCATACAATCTTCATTGTGTATACACTCCTCATCGTGCATACAATCCTCATTGTGCATACAATCCTAATCGTGCATACAATCCTCATTGTGCATACAATCCTCATTGAGCATACAATCCTCATTGTGCATACAATCCTCATTGTGCATACAATCTTCACTGTGCATACAATCCTCATATAATCTTCAATGTGCTTACAATCCTCAATGTGTATACAATCCTCATTGTGCATACAATCCTCACTGTGCATATAATCCTCATCGTGCATACAATCCTCGCTGTGCATACAATTCTCATATAATCTTCAATGTGCATACGATCCTCAATGTGTATACAATCCTCAATGTGTATATAATCCTCATCATGCATACAATCCTCATATAATCCTCAATGTGTATACAATCCTCAATGTGTATACAATCCTCATCGTGCATACAATCCTCACCTTGAATACAATCCTCATATAATCCTCAATGTGCATATGATCCTCAATGTGTATACAATCCTCATGGTGCATACAATCCTCATCGTGCATACAATCTCATATAATCCTCAATGTGCATACGATCCTCAATGTATATACGATCCTCATCATGCATACAATCCTCACTGTGCATACAATCGTCATCATACGTACAATCCACACTCTGCATACAATCCTCATCGTGCATACAATCCTCATCATGCGTACAATCCTCATTGTGCATACAATCCTCATTGTGCATACAATCCTCACTGTGCATATAATCCTCACACAATCCTCATTGTGCATACAATTCCTCATATAATCCTCATTGTGCATACAATCCTCATCGTGCATACAATCCTCATTTTGTATACAATCCTCAATGTGCATACGATCCTCACTGTGCATACAATCCTCATTGAGTCCAGAAAGCAGCACTGTTTCGGAAGGTGTGTGTTATCTTGGACTTTGTGGGGGTAGCGTGAGGTTGGACTTTAAAAGATTAAGAGACAATCTTATTGAGACATGTGAGTTCTGGAAGGATATTTCGCCTAGTGAGAAAGACTAGAAATAGATAACAGTATTTAAAAATTGGATGTCTCCCATTTACGCCAGAGACGAGGATGATCAACACTATCAATGTCCTGGAGGCTGAAGTGGACTGGAAACTGAAGTGGACTAGCTATATAAATACAGTTTTGGTCAGAGGACATCAATCCTAAAGTGAGTGACTCCCGTCTTGTCATCCTAATGACTGTCCACCATCTACAAGGCACAAGCTGCACCCACTTCGCAGATGGGTGCAGCTCAAACAACACTTAAGAAGCTTGCCACTATCCATGAAAAAGCAGACCATCTGATTGGCTCCACATCCATAAATATCCATTCCCTTCACCACTAATGCTTAGTTGCAGCAGGATATATCAACTGCAAATTGCAATGCAGAAATCACCAAAGATCCTGAGACAACACCTTTCAAACCTACAATCACTTCTAGAAGGACAAGGGCAGCTGTTTGTGGGAACATCATAGAACATAGAACTTGGAACAATATAGCACACAACAGGCCCTTCGGCCCTCGATGTTGCGCTGACCTGTGAACTAATCTAAGCCCATCGCCCTACACTATCCCATCATCATCCATGTGCTTAGCCAAGGACTGTTTAAATGCCCCTAATGTGGCTGAGTTAACTACATTGGCAGGCAGGGCATTCCACGCCCTTACCACTCTCTGAGTAAAGAACCTGCCTCTGAGATCTGTCTGAAATCTATCACCCCTCAATTTGTACCTATGCCCCCTCGTACAAGCTGACATCATCATCCTAGGAGTTTTATTCCTGATGAAGGGCTTTTGTCCGAAACGTCGATTTTGCTGCTCATCGGATGCTTCCTGAATTGCTGTGCTCTTCCAGCACCACTGATCCAGAATCTGGTTTCCAGCATCTGCAGTCATTGTTTTTACCACCTAAATGACTCTCACTGTCCACCCTATCTAATCCTCTGATCATCTTGTATGTCTCTATTAAATCCCCTCTTAGCCTTTTTTTCTCCAATGAGAATAGACCCAAGTCCCTCAGCCTTTCCTCATAAGACCTTTGCTCCACACCACGCAACATCCTGGTAAATGTCCTCTGCACCTTTTCCAATACTTTCACAACCTTCCTGTAATGGGGCGACCAGAACTGCACACAATATTCCAAGTGAGGCTGTACTAGCATTTTATTGGCTCCGGGACTCAATCCCTCTACCAATAAAACCCAACATACCGTATGCCTTCTTAATAGTACTATCAACCTTGGTGGCAACTTTCAGGGATCTATGCACATGGACTCCAAGATCCCTCTGCACACCCACACTACCCCAAGAATCTTTCCATTGACCCAGTATTCTGCCTTCCTGTTTTTCTTCCCAAAGGGAATCACCTCACATTTATCTACATTGAACTCCATTTGTCACCTCTCAGCCCAATTCTGCAGTTTATCCAAGTCTCCCTGCAATCTGCAACATTCTTCCACGCTATCCACCACTTCCAGCGACTTTAGTATCATCTGCAAACTTACCAACCCATCCACCTCTGCCTGCATCCAAGTCGTTTATAAAAATGACAAACAGCAATGGTCCGTAAACAGACCATTAGTAACCGGACTCCAGGCTGAATATTTACCATCAACCACCGCCCATTGTCTTCTTCCAGAAAGCCAATTTCTAATCCAGACTGCTAAATCACCCTCAATTCCATGCCTCTGCATTTTCTCCATCAGCCTACTATGTGGAACCTTATCAAAGGCTTTACTGAAGTCCATGTACACCATGTCAATTGCCCTTCCCTCATATACATGCTTGGTCACCTTCTCAAAAAACTCCATGATGTTTGTCAGACATGACCTGTCCTTGACAAAACCATGTTGACTATTTCCAGTCAAATTGTTGCTTGCTAGATGATTATAAATCCTATCTCCTATAATCCTTTCCAAAACTTTTCCTACAACTGACATAAGGCTCACTTTTACCTGGGTCAGCTCTGCTGCCCCTCTTGAACAAGGGCACATCATTTGCAATCCTCTAGTCCTCTGGTACTAAACCTGTAGACAATGGCGACTCAAAGATGAAGGCCAAAGGCTCAGCCATCTCTTTCCTAGCTTCCCAGAGAATTTTTTGAAAAATTCCATTCGGCCCAGGGAACTTAGCTACTTTCACACCTTCTCAAATTGATAACACCTCCTCCTTACTAACCTCAATCCTTTCAGGTCTAATAGCCCGTACCTCATTCTTCTTCGCTACAATATTCTCCATTTCCTGAGTGAAAACAGACGAGAAATATTCATTTAGCACCTCTCTGATTGCCACAGGGTCCACACACAACTTCCTACTTCTGTCTTTGACTGGCCCTCTACCTACCCTTGTCATCCTTTTATTTCTCACATATCTATAGAAAGCTTTAGGGTTCTCCTTTATTCTATTTGCTAAAGACTGTTCATGTCCCCTCCTTGCTCTTCTTAACTCTCTCTTTAAATCGTTCCTAGCTAATCTGTAACTCTGTATCGCCTCATCTGAACCATCTTGCCTCAATGTCACATAAGCCTCCCTCTTCCGCTTAACAAGAGATACAATTCCTTTAGTAAACCATGGTTCCCTTGCCTTATCACTTCCTCCCTGCTTGACAGGGACATACCTATTAAAGACACACAATATCTGTTCCTTAAACCAGCTCCACATTTCGATCAAGCCCATCCCCTGTATTTTGCTGCCCCATTCTATGAATCCTAAGCCTTGCCTAATCGCATTATAATTGCCCTTTCCCTATCTATAACTCTTGCCCTGTGGCATGTACCTATCCCTTTCCATCGCTAAACTAAACATAACTCAATTATGGTCACTCTCTCCAAAATGCTCACCTATCACTAAATCAAACACCTGGCCTAGTTCATTGCCAAATACCAAATCTAGTGTGGCCTCCCATTCTTGTTGGCTCTTTGACATACTGTGTCAGGAAACCCTCCTGCACACATTGGACAAAAACTGATCCATCTGACAAAAACTGATCCATCCGACATACTAGAGTTATAACATTTCCAATCAATGTTGGGGAACATAATGACCACCCTGTTCCTTTTACTCCTGCCCAGAATCGAATTGCCAATCCTCTCCTCCACATCCCTGGAACTTTGTAGAGGCCTATAAAAAGCTCCCAGCAGTGTGACCTCTCCTCTCCTGTTTCTAACCTCAGCCCACGCTACCTCAGTAAATGAGACCCCATCAAAAATTCTCTCAGCCACCGTTATACCGTCCTTGACTAACAAACCCACACCTCCCCCTCTTTTACCACCTTCCCTGATCTTAATAGAAGATCTAAATCCTGGAACCTGCAACATCCATTCCTGACACTGCTCTATCCATGTCTCCAAAATGGCCACAACATCGAAGTCCCAGGTACCTGTCCATGCTGCAAGCTCACCTACCTTATTACAGATACTCCTGGCATTGAAGTAGATACACTTCAAACCAGCTTGCTGTCTGCAGCACACTCCTGTGACTGTGAAATCCTGGTCTATGGCCTCCCTACTCTCATCCTCCTCTGTACTAGAACTACAACTAGGTTCCCATTCCCCTGCTGAGCCAGTTTAAACCCACCCGAATAGTACTAACAAATTTCCCACCCAGGATATTAGTACCACTCTGGTTCAAGTGAAGTCCGCCCTGTTTGTAGAGGTTGCACCTTCCCCAGGATGAGCCCCAAATATCCATAAACCTGAAACCCTCCCTCCTGCACCATCCCTGCAGCCACGTATTCAGCTAATATCTCTTCCTGTTCTTCGCCTCACTATCACTTGTCACGGATAATAATCCAGAGATAACTCTGTTTGTTCTTGCTTTCAGCTTCCACCCTAGCTCTCTGAAATCCTGCCTAACATCTCTATCCCTGGCACCTGGGAGGCAATACACCAACCATGAGTCTCTTTCATTCCCAACAAACCTACTGTCTAACTATTGAGTCCCCAATGACTAACACTCTCCTCCTTTACCCCCTTCCCTTCTGTGCAGTAGGGACAGACTCTGTGCCAGAGACCTGCACCCCAGTACATGCCCCTGGTAAATCATCCCCCCAAAACAGTATCCAAAGCAGTATATATGTTTTACAGGGGAATAACCATGAGGGGTCCCTGCACTGACTGCTTTGTCCCCCTTCTATAAGTTACCTAGCTTTCTTCATGTTTCAAGTAACTACTTTCCTGTAACTCTTATCTATCACAGCCTCTGCCTCCCGAATGATCTAAAGCTCATCCAGATCCTGCTCCAGTTCCCTAACGTGGTTGCATATAGGGAGAAAACACTCACTTATATAGCTGAGGGGAGAAATAAAGGTCCCAGAAACCCCTGCTCTCTGAGGTGCTACCGCTGCTTGAAGTTTTAAATCAGTGACTCACCTTTCCCCGAAGGCCCCTGGTCCAAGCTCCCGCTCTTCCTGCTGCTGGCAACAAAATCACCATCTGCAAGTACCCCTCCAAGCCACTTAATATTCTGACTTGGAAATAACCATTATGCTTTACTGTCAATTCCCTGCCTAATGGCATTTTGTGTCAACCGACACCAATATCACAGCAGTGGTTCAAGGAGACAGGTCAACACCACCTTCTCAAGGGCAATTAGGGATGATAAATAAATGCTGGCCCAGCCAGCAAAGCCCACAGCTCATAAATGAATTAAAAAAGAAGAATTTTTTTTCTTGGAGTCTATGTGATTCTGCCCCTCAGAGAGCAGTGGAGGCAGGGTCATTGATTAATTGTTAAGACGGAGTAGCCTTTTAGGCCTTCTGCTGTACAATCAGCACCCATGATGCTCATAATTTGTTATGCATATTCTTTTCTACAATGATACATAGATTCATAGAGTCATACAGAGCAGAAAAGGCCCTTTGGCTCATTGGGTCTGCACTGAGATAACTACCATTGAGATGCACTAATCCCAATTGAATGTTATGATATTTGAAATGCTCCCCCAATTTTCTCTTCAAGTGTCCAGTCTCAAGTACCTTCCCAGACAGTCATTTCAGATTCCCACCACCCGCTGAGTGAAAAAGTTTTTTTTTCTCCAAATCCACTCTAAATCGTCTGCCCTTTACATTAAAACGTTGCCCACTTGTGATTGACCCTTCAACCAAGGGAACAGCTACTCTTCTATTCACCATTTTCATACCTCTCATAATCTTATACACCTCAATCATGTCCCTCCCTCAATCGTCTTTGCTCTACAGAAAACAATCTAAGCCTATCTAGTCTGACCTTGTAGCTCAATTTCTCCATTCCAGGCAACATCCTGGTGAACCTCATCTGTACCTCCTCTCGTACTATCACATCTTTCCTGTAGTGAGGTGACCAGCATGGCACACATTAGTCCAGCTGTGGCCTAAACAATGCTCTGTACAACTCCAACATTACCTCCTTGCTGTTATACTCTATGGCACAACTTAGGCAAGCAAGTGTCCCGTATACCTTCTTAACTATCCTATTCAATTTCTATACTGAGTTCAAGGACCTGAATCGTTACTCCAAGATTTCTCTGTCCCTTTAGGTTACCCAGTGCCCTGTCATTCATCAAATATTCCTTCATCTTGTTTTTTCTTCCAAAGTGCATCACTTCACATCTGCTAGGATTGTGTACCATCTGCCACTGCTCTGCTCATCTGATCAATCATTCAATTTCTTCCTATAACCTACAACCATCTTCTTCACTATTAACCACTCCATCAACCTTGGTGTCGTCAGAAAATTTGCTTAATCTTCCCCCCATATTTTTGTCTATATTAATTATGTATGTAACAAACAAAAACATTCCCAGTACTGATTCTTGTGGTACAGTGCTGGTTATTGGCCTCCACTCAAACAGCCTTCCACCACTCCTACTAAATCAGTTTCTGATCTATCTCACTAAGTTTTCCTCAATTCCATCTGCTTTAACTTTCTCAACCAGTCTCCCGTGTGGGTCCTTGACAAACACTTCTCTAAAATCCATAAAAACTACATCAACTGAACTTCCCTCATCCATATGATCATTTTTTCAATAAGTTCTGACAAATTTGTTAGTCATGATGTCCTCCAATAAAGAAATGCTAACTATCTCTAATTAACCTATCTCTTTCCAAGATGCATGGGCAAGTTGGGCTGAAGGACATATTTCCACGCTGTAGACCTCTATGACTCTGTGACCTCTATGTGGATATTAATTCAGAATTTTCTCCAATAGTTTTCTGTAGTGATTGGAACCAGTTGGATCTTGTTGACTACAAGATCCTTGATTGTTAACCTAGGCCAACCAGGAAAGCCCTGGCTGACCAATATAACCAGGAGAGGGGTGGGTGATTTACTGGATTATCAGGGGTGGTTTTGTCTATGTACTGCTTTATTGTTTGTTTGTTTGTATGTACTGTCTTGTTTGAGCTTGTGTTTTTTTTTTGATGAGTTTAGGTGGGATTTGAGGTTTGTCCTGTTTTCTCTGTGAACTGTGTGCTGGGGTTTGGGGTTTGGCTTTGCTGTCCCTTCCCCTGTAGATAGTGTTTTTTTTTTAACTGCTGCTTATTGTTTATTATCTCTTTGTATTTTGTACTGTCAAAAAAAAAAACAAGAGATTTAGAATCTCCTCAGTTCAAAGGGTTGACTCTGAGCTGGCTAACCACACAACCAGTGTATTGTGCACAAGTAAATGAAGGGTGACTTGGTGATGGAGTACTGGTGTCTGTGCAGTTATTTCATTTTCCTACCACTGACGTGAGACTGGGTCTGTAATTTCCTGATTAATCTCTACCACCCTTGTTGAAAAGTGAAACTATGTTAGCTGTCCTCCAGTCCTCTGGCACATTTCCCCCTGTGGCCAGAGAGAAATCTAGAATTTGTATCAGAGTCCCTGCAATTTCCTACCTAGCCCCTCAAAGCAGTCTGGGATGTGATTCATCCCAGCAAAGGGATTTGTCTGTTTTAAATCCTGAGAACCTCCATTGCCTCCCCTAATCAGACCGTGCAAGTTCCTCACAATCCCTTTTCCTGAATACCATACCTATGCTCTTCTTTTCCAGAGTGAAGACTGAAGAGAAGTATTAATTTAACACCCTTCTAATATCCTGTGGCTTCACACACAGATTGACCCCCTTAGTCCCTAATGGGCCCTATTCTTTCCCTGGTTAACCTCTACCCTTTAATATATTTCTAAAATATCTTAGGATTCTTCCTAATCCTGTTTGCAAGTCCTTTTCCATGACCCCTTTTTGCTCTTCTAATTGTTTTCTTAAGCTCCCTCCTGCACATTTTGTATTCCTCTAGGACTGCAGCTGAATTGCTCCCTTTGGACTTGCTAAACATCTTTCTTTTTCTTCCTCATCCAGTACTGCAATGTTCCAGCGAGCCAGGGTTCTCTGAACTTAATGCTCCTGCATTTCTTTCTAAAGGGTTCATGTTGGATCTCTACTTTTCCCAGCTCTTTCCTAAATGCTCCCCATTGCTCTGCTGTAGACATATCGGCAGGGATCTGTTCTAGTCTACTGTAGCTGGATCCTGCTTTACGTTAATAAAATCTGCCTTCCCCGAATCCAAAGCCAATTTTTGCAGGCCATTATTTTCCTTGTCCAGAATGAATTTGAACCATTACATGTTGTGGTCACTATCGCTAAAAAGCCCCCCCCCTCCAATGACTCATTGAACGCTTGTTTGGCTCCTTTCCCAGAACCAGATCCAGCCTTGTTGGGCATTGATAGAAAAAAAATCTCTCTTGGATACATTTCAAGAAGTCCGCCTACTCTTAACTACGACTATCCCAAATTTATGTTGGGAAAGATGAAATCTTCTGTTACAATTATCCAATTATTACTCATTCACACCTGTGAACTGCCTACATATTTGCTCCTTCTATTTCTGGCTGACTCTTTGGGGGCCTAAAAGACACTCCCAGTAAAAATGTTGCCTCCTTAACATTCCTAAATTCTATCCACAAAGCCCATTTGAGGAACCTTCCAAGATATCATATCTCCTTATTACAGTAAATAACTCCCTAATTAATAGTGCTATACCATCACCCTTTATACACCCAGTCTCACCTAAAGAATTGCTTCCTTTTCTGTAGCATGATCTGAATCTGTTTTGTTGATATTGTGCCCCCCCTCCCCCTGTTGAACCTCCTCCTAACAACACTAGCAAAGCTACCTGCAAGGGTATTGATCCCAATATGGTACAGGTGCAGACTGTACATGTCCCACCTTCCCCAAAAATTATCCCAGTGATCCAGGAATCTAAAACACTCCCTCTTGCACAAACTCTTCAACCAGGCATTCATAGAATCATAGCATCCATACAATGTGGAAGCAGCCCACTTGGTTTATTGAGTCCACACCGACCCTCTGAGAGCATCCCATCCAGACCCACACCCCTATCTTATTCATTTTTCCTATTTTCCTATGTCTAAACGTGTTAGCACGTAGCACCAGGAGTAATCCCGAAATTACGAACATTGAAGTCCTGCTTTTTAATCTACTGCCTAGCTCCCTGAAATCTTGATGCAATGCCTCATTCTTCACTAATTGTTAGCATCAACATGTATCATGACATCTAACTCATCACCCTCCACTTTCTGGATGCCCTGTAGCCTTTCAGTGACATCCCTGACCCTAGTACGACTCTGGTGTGCCTGGCTCGTATAAGTGTGGAAAGTGTGTGACATTCAGCTACTGACAGATCATATCGCAGCACTGATGAAAGAACTCGAGGACCTTAAGCTCATCCAAGAGAACGAGATCTTTCTGGACAAGACCTTCAGCGAGGTTACTACACCAATCGTACCAGAAGAGAGCAGAAGAGAGCAGACGATGAGGAAGGCAGAGAGGAGACAGATATTGCAGCACTGATGAAAGAACTCGAGGACCTTAAGCTCATCCAAGAGAACGAGACCTTTCTGGACAAGACCTTCAGCGAGGTTACTACACCAATCGTACCAGAAGAGAGCAGAAGAGAGCAGACGATGAGGAAGGCAGAGAGGAGACAGGTGCAAGAGACCCCAGGG
>NC_057711.1:36653727-36744717 GCF_004010195.1 Chiloscyllium plagiosum | reverse complement strand
GAGGTAACAGTGGCTAAAGGACCTGAACTGAAGGGAATTTATATTTGCTAGGAATTGGTGTTGGAGAGACTGTTAGGTCTGAAGGTTGATAAGTCCTCGGGGCCTGATGGTCTACATCCCAGGGTACTGAAGGAGGTGGCTCGAGAAATCGTGGATGAGTTGGTGATTATTTTCCAGAGTTCGATAGATTCGGGATCAGTTCCTGCGGATTGGAGCGTGGCTAATGTTATACCACTATTTAAGAAAGGTGGGAGAGAGAAAGCATGAAATTATAGACCAATTAGTCTGACCTCAGTGGTGGGAAAGATGCTGGAGTCTATTATAAAGGATGGAATTACAACACATCTGGATAGTAGTAACAGGATAGGTCAGAGTCAGCATGGATTTATGAAGGGGAAATCATGCTTGACTAATCTTCTGGAATTTTTTGAGGATGTAACTCTGAAGATGGACGAGGGAGATCCAGTAGATGTAGTGTACCTGGACTTTCAGAAAGCTTTTGATAAAGTCCCACATAGGAGGTTAGTGAGAAAAATTAGGGCGCATGGTATTGGGGGCAAAGTACTGACTTGGATTGAAAGTTGGTTGGCTGATAGGAAACAAAGAGTAGTGACAAACAACTCCATTTCAGAATGTCAGGCAGTGACCAGTGGGGTACCGCCAGGGATCAGTACTGGGACCGCAGTTTTTTACAATATATGTTAATGATATAGAAGATGGTATTAGTAATAACATTAGCAAATTTGTTGATGATACTAAACTGGGTGGCAGGGTGAAATGTGAGGAGGATGTTAGGAGATTACAGGGTGACCTGGACAAGTTAGGTGAGTGGTCAGATGCATGGCAGATGCAGTTTAATGTGGATAAATGTATGGTTATCCACTTTGGTGGCAAGAACAGGAAGGCAGATTAGGAAGGCAGATTACTAGCTAAACGGAATCAATTTAGGTAAAGGGGCAGTACAGAGAGATCTGGGTGTTCTTGTACACCAGTCAATGAAAGACATTCTGGCTATTGAGGGAGTGCAGCGTAGGTTCACGAGGTCAATTCCTGGAATGGCGGGATTACATTACATTGAAAGACTGGAGCGACTGGGCTTGTATACCCTTGAGTTTTGAAGACTGAGAGGGGACATGATTGAGCCATATAAGATTATTAAAGGATTGGACACTCTGGAGGCAGGAAACATGTTTCCGCTGATGGGTGAGTGCTGAACCAGAGGACACAGCTTAAAAATACGAGGTACACCATTTAGGACAGAGATTAGGAGAAACTTCTTCACCCAGAGAGTGGTGGCTGTGTATAATGCTCTGCCCCAGAGGGCAGTGGAGGCCTAGTCTCTGGATTCATTTAAGAAAGAGTTGGATAGAGCTCTCAAGGATTGTGGAATCAAGGATGATGGAGATAAGGCAGGAACAGGATACTGATTAAGGATGATCAGCCATGATCATATTGAATGGTGGTGCAGGCTTGAAGGGCACCATGGCCTACTCCTGCATCTATTGTCTATTGTCCATTGCCTATTGTCTAGTGCCAGGGAGGCAACACACCATCCTGGAGCCATGTCTTCAACCGGAGAAACACCTGTCTGCTCCCTGACTGAAGGTTCCCCGAGCACTATTGCTGTTCTGTTCGTCTTCCTTCCCTGCCTTGTGGTGCCAGAAGCTTGGCTCCAACTGCATTCCTCTGAGGTACCAGCATCCTCATCAACTTCCAAAATGGGAGAACAGTTAGTGAGTGGGACCCCAGGGGATTCCTGTACTATCGGCCTGTACCTTCACGACTGTCTGGTGGTCACCCATTCCCTTCTTTCCACTAGCCCCTTAAGCTACGAATGTGACCACCTTTCTAAACATGTTATCCACATAACTCTCAGCCTCATGCTAAGCCACAGTGTCTCCAACCGCTACCCAAGCTCCAAGTCCCAGAGTTCGAGTTTCTGCAGTTGGGAGCACTTCTGGCACATGTGGACATGTAGGACACTGGCAGCATCCAGGACTCCGCACATATGACAGCTGGCCTCTTCTGCCATCTCTTAAATTCACAATTAATGCCTTAGACTAAAATTACTGGACTTGTTTTGTTAGAGTTCTAACTCAATCAGGGAGAAAGTGAGGACTGCAGATGTTGGAGAGTCAGAGTTGAAAAGGGTTGTGCTGGAAAAGTACAGCAGATCAGGCAGCATCCGAGGAGCAGGAGAGTCGATGTTTCGGGCATCAGCCCTGATGAAGGGTTTAAGCCTGAAATGTTGATTCTCCTGCTCGTTGGAAGCTACCTGACTGGCAGTGCTTTTCCAGTGCCACAATTTTCAACATCCTACACTATCACTAAGGTTACAAAAAGGTTGACGGTAACTAGATTCTCACTGCTGTAAATCTGTAAGATTAGGATGGATTAACCAGTAATTGTCAGGTGCCCAGTACTCATCAAGCTGGAGTCTTTCTCACCTTTTGAAGGTTAATAACATCAGTAGGAGCCATGCTAGATTTATAGGCTTACAGGTTTGTGTCACCCTCCCGTCTCCCTGATGCCGCTCCTCCTTGGTAAATGTCCTATGAAGACTCCATGGAAACTTAACCTTTAACATTCTCCATGGAAATGCAGATTTGAGAGTGTAATCCACATGTGTGACCAATGCCAGTACCAATTCACAACATATTAATTTATTTGCTGGAGGTAAATCAGTGTTGCGACCATAGCTATTTATGTTATACATTAACAATCTAGACAAAGGAACTGAGGACATTTTGTGAAGTTTGCAGATGAAACAAAATAGGTGGAGGGACAAGTAGTGTTGAGGAAGTGGGGAGGATGCCGAAAGACTTGGGTAGGCTGGGAAAGTGGGCAAAGAAGTGGCAGATGGAATTCAATGTGGGAAAGTGTGGGGTAGGAAGAATAGAGGTGTTGAGCATTTTCTAAAATCTGAAGCACCAAGGGACTTGGGAGACCTCGTTCAGAATTATCTTAAGTTAACGTGCAGGTTCAGTTGGCAGTTAGGAAGGCAAATGCAATGTTAACATTCATTTTGAGAGGGCTCGAATACAAGAGCAGAGATGTACTGCTGAGACTATATAAAGTTCTGGTCAGTCCACGTTGGGAATCTTGTGAGCAGTTTTGGGCCCAATATCTAAGAAAGGATGTGCTGGCATTGAAGGGGGTCTAGAGGATGTTAACAAGAATGATCCCTGGGAAGAAGAGCTTGACAGATGAGGAGCAATTGAGAACTCTGGGTCTGTACTCGATGGACTTTAGAAGGATGAGGGAGGATCTGACAGAAACCTACTGAATGCTGAGAGGTTTGGAAAGAATGGATGTGGAGAAGATGTTTCTAACAGAAAAGACTAGAGCCCGAGGGGACAGCCTCAGAGTGAATTGATAATCTTTTAAAACTGAGATGAGAAGGAATTTTTTCAGCCAGAAGGTGGTGAAACTTGGAACTCATTGCCACAGAAGGATGTGGAGCCCAAGTCAATGAGTGTCTTTCAGACAGGGATAGATAGGTCCTTGATTAGTAGGGGAATCAAGAGTTTCAGGGAGAAAGCAGGAAAATGGATTTGAGAAACATATCAACCATAATCAAATGGCAGGGCAGACTGATTGGCCTAATTCTGCTCCTATGTCAACAGCTAGCTGGGAGATTGATGTCAATTCCAGGAAACTCCTGCCACTTCAGGGGATTTGCAAACCTTGTATCACTGGGGTCTTCAATCTAGTTACAACAATGCTAACAAAGCCCTTCCCTATGATAACTAGCATGAAGTTGTCTCGGTAATTGTTGAGGTCACTGTGAGTGTGGATTGAAAAACAATTATGTTCAAATGTCTTTTCTGGCTTGCTGTAACCATGGACCTCACTGCAGCCATAAGGCACACTCATTGCGGGCAGCCATTTACAACCTATTCTAATAAAGTTAGAACATAAGCAACATTTTAATCCACGAACCTGTTACTTGATATTAGAAGTGAAGCTGACATTGAGAATTGAAGAGGAATGAATAAATGCTTAATGCAGCTGGAAGGTGCTAAATCCCACAGGAAAACACTTAAAAAGGAAAAATTGATGAAGTAGCATGCCACAGCTGAATCACTGAGGGAGGTACACAAAGGTACACAATGGCTGTAAACGTTTTTCGTGTAGCTCCTGAAATGAAAGGTGATGTGAAACCTAACTGATAGTCTTTCTGCTCACAATGGCAAGATTGTGACAAGTTTACTGAACAAACCAGAGCAACTATGAGTAGCTACATATTTATCACTGTTCGGGAGAGACTGCTACAAAATCTATTACACAATAAATGACACTGAGAACATGAAAAATTGACTGCGTAAACCTTGAAAGGCTTGAAGGCATGCTTTGAACCTCAATTATCTGTGATAATACCAAATTGTTTAACTTCACACAAAAACAGAAATTGCTGGAAAATCTCAGCAGTTCTGGCTCTATCTGTAGAGAAAGATCAGAGTTAACGTTTTCAGTCCAGTGACCCTTCCTCAGAACTCAAACTTCAGTTCCAGAGAAGGATTACTGGACCCAAAACTCTAACTCTGATTTCTCTCCACTGACGCTGCCAGACCTGCTGAGATTTTCCAGCAATTTCTTTTAGATTAGATTACTTACAGTGTGGAAACAGGCCCTTTGGCCCATCTAGCCCACACCGACCCTCTGAAGAGCAACCTACCCAGACCCATTCCCCTACACCTAATACTATGGGCAATTTAGGGTAGCCAATTCACCTAACCTGCACATTTTTGGATTGTGGGAGGAAACCGGAGCACCCGGAGGAAACCCATGCAGACAGGGGAGAATGTGCAAACTCCACACGGGCAGTTGCCTGAGGCGGGAATTGAACCCGGGTCTCTGGTGCTGTGAGGCAGCAGTGCTAACCACTGAGCCACCGTGACTTCAAGCATCTGCAGTTTTTGGAGGTTTTTTTTCACATTGTTTAGCTTCCCTTTTTTGGACTATGGATTAAAAAAATGAAGACACTGCTTTAAAACAAGAAGTCTCTACAAAGATGTGACTGCAGTTTTAAACATTGTGTTTACTGGAGTACATTGGGATTTGTTTAAAATGCTGCCTTTCCCTGGAATGTTTAGAACAAAAGCAGCCACCGCAAAGCTGATGGGTTCGGATCCTAAGGAGATAATTTCAGACCAACAATGTATTCATTGGCTCATGTCCAAGTGACCATGGTTTGTGTGTGGCCAATGCGTCAGAGAACCAACCAGCCTGCGAAGACAAAACTGTCAGAAAAATGTGTTTTTCCTTCTCTGTTTTGTGGCAGTGTCAGAAGGTTTTCAGATTTCTACTCAATTCTCTCTGCAAATCCCCTATTTAAGGAAGAATAAAATTACTTCAAGATGGTGAAAAGACAAATTCTCAGCCAGTGAGTGATAGAGAGATTCAATGTCCAAAGCCTTTTGTCAGTGACATAAAACTAAAAAGAATTAGAAGAAACCAGAGGACGCTACTCATTAACTTTTACTGGTGCTCGCAAAATGTGTTCACCTTGTTTTTTTTTCACCCTTAGTATCCATTTCATTTTGATAGTTTGATAATTTAAAATGGGATAGAGTTTAAGTTGTGGGCCTATAGTTTGTAATTCATATTTCCTGCTTGTTATTGGCTAAATATAATTTGTTCATAATAAACTTGTTTTTTTTTGTTAAGTCCAGAAATCTGGTGAGTGTTTTCTTTTAACCTGAATTTGCCAGTCAGCTAAATTGGGGATCTTGGACTGTTTGACTAAATCTTTTCACATTTGTGACAACTCCAGCAATAGTGGGGCTTGATTAACAATGGACTATCTCAGAGAGTCATGACAGCTATAAATTATGAATGTTATGTCTTTTGTGTTATTTTTATGCCCATATCTAACAGTTTGCATTCAAAACTGTCTTACTGAGGAGAAGGCAAGGCCAACAACTATCTTCACACTTGAGCTTCTTTTAAAACACTGCTTATTACATATTAAATCTAAATACATGGTGATCAGAGCAGTGTTCCCTCTAATATTCTTCTTGGCTGCTCAGGTCTCTGAGGTCCATGTGCAGCAGTGACCTCCAGAACCAGATATTAACTCTATGATTGCTGTGCCAATGCCAATTGCCGTGCACAGAACATCAGAGTTTACAGGGCATGTTGTTTCAGGGTCTAATCTTACTGTTACATTATTGAGAGATCATTTCATTAACTTTAGCTCTTAACGCTAGTTGGTCTAATCCACACACTTATCTGCATGTGTTTCTAGCTTTCATGTGGCTAGACTTAAGTCTTCTGCCCAGCTCTCTAGTTATTTCTTTCTTCCTCTCAATTCACCCATGACATGTTATTTATGCCCAGTGAAATGCAACTCCACAATATCATTACAAAGTTGCTCCAGGGTTTTAAAGCCCTTACATAACTGTATGCATTCAATATTAGAGCTTAAGATTGTCAGTGGCTTAAAAAGCAGCCACTGACAAATACAGCTTGCAGAATCCTGAGTATTCAGACACTTGAAAATTGATTCTACTATGGCAGGAGAAATGCTCAGGAAAGAAAATTTGACTGTCAAAGAAATTATAAACGTATGCTTGAGTTTCTAAATTGACAGCTGCAGTGACTGTGTAGGAGACAGGTGAATTGTTCACAACCAGGTGAAGCATCCCAGACTTGTACACTATTACGATAAAAAATTCAGATCTGTCTTCTATGTTGAATAGCAGCCTAGACCTTTCAAAAACAACAATCTTGCTGAGGTAATCACATAAAACAAAAAAGAAAGCATGTACAGTGTGGGGGAAAATGTGTAAGAAAGTAAATCACTTTTCATGCAAGTATTCAACCAGGGAGACAAATAAGCCTTTGACTGTGGAGACCACTGGTGCAGAACTGTCAGTCAAAGATTCTAATAAATCAGGTGTGGATGCCAAACAGATTTTAGATGAAGATCCAGATTGTTTAATCAGCACCTTTATTGGAAAGGTCAAATCTAAAGCAGAAAATGGCTTGTAGCTATTGAAGGAAGACTGTAGAATGATAGCATAAAATAAAACTGAAATGCCAATCAGACACTGGTGCTTCCTGCAACATTATGTGCATCACAAACCTTTGTAGAGGTACACCAGATAACAATCCAAAAATGAAACTTTCCAAACTAAAGTTGAGGTTCTGTGATGGAAAAATGTGCACCCCCAAAGGACAAATTAATCTGAGAGCCTGAAACAATGACAAAACTGACAACTTGGGATTCCTGACACACTTTCATGAAACTACATTCAACAAAGCGCGAAACCCTCTGGATTATGATTTCAATGATATCACCACAAAGCCTTCAGCTCCCTTGGAAGGACTTCCAGAGCACCTTAGCATCACAGATACCAGTCTTCAACCAATTCAATTCACTCTACATGACACCAAGAAATGGTTGAAAGCAACAGGTACTGCAATGGTGATGTACCCTGACAACATTCTGGAAACAGTACTAAAGACCTGTGATCCAGAATAGTTGTGCCCCTAGCCAAGTGTTGCAGTAAAGCTACAACACTGGCACCTATCCAATAACGTGAAGAATTACTTAGCACGTTCTGTGCATAAAAAGCAGAACAAACCCAACCTGGCCATTTACCATCCCCATCAGTCGACTCTGCAACATCTGAAAAGTAATGGAAGGAGTCATCAACAGTACTATCAAACAGCACTTTTAAAAGAGTGACTTGCTCAATGACACTCAGTTTGAGTTCTGTCACAAACTAAGTTTAAACTCTATCCCTCTTGGCTCCTGACTATATTCCAACTTTGGTCCAATTATGCACAAAACAGCTGATTTCTAGAGATGAGGTAAGAATGAGTTCCTTGTCATTTAGGCTGTGTTTGACTGAATGTATTAGCACCAAGGATGTCTAACAAAGCTGGAGTTACAGGGAGTCACGAGGAAACTGCTCTGCCAGCTGGAGTCATACCTAGCACAAAGGAAAACTGTTGTTGTTGTTGAATGTCAGTTATCTCAGTCCAAACACATCTCTGAAGAAGATCCCTATGGTGGTGTCCTTGGCCGAATCATCTTCAGTTGCTTCATTGATGACCTTCCCCCCATCATAAAATTAGTAGCGGAGATGTTCGATGATGACTGCAAAATGTTAAGCACTATTTGTGACTCCTCAGACACTGAAGATGTCCAAGTCCAAATTCAGCAAGACCCGGGCAATGTCTAGTTTTGGGCTGATTAGCAGCAAGTAACATACATGCCACCTAACTGCGGGGCAATGATCATCTCTATTGAAAGACATTCTAACCAATAGCATTGATGTGACTGAATTCCCACGATCAACATAATGGTAAGTTCTAATGATTGACCACAGGATTCTGAGTATGAATTTATGATTGCTTATTCAAGCAAACCCAGAGAAAGAATGTCCCCTATTAATTAGAATAAACTTTACTGAATGCAAGAAATTCAGCACTTACATACATCTTTAGTCACATTCTGTTATTTAAATTCCAACCTTATCAGTACATAGCTATACTAAGAACAGTTGTCTCCAGTCTTAGTTACGTATATTCCTTTGCCCAAACCAAGACCCTTATCTTGTGGTAGCTTGGCTGTCCTTGGCACCATTTGCTTCAATCTTTATCTGTTTATTCTATCCTCTCCATCTGTCTCCTAACTAGTTAAGTCTTTATGGTTCCCAAGGCCTGTCTGGAACATTCCTGCAGCTCTCAGCCTTAATAGAGTACAAAGTTCATGTGGAGAATTCTCCAGTTTTAACTTTACTGTGTAAATAGAAATCTCTAATTAACTCTTACTGTCTCATGAACTCTTATATCATTGACCAGGAACTGAACTAGACTAATCATATAAATGCTATAACTACCAGAACAAGTCAGAGGAAATCTACATCTAGTAACTCACTGTCTCTCCAATGCTGGTTCACTATTTACAAGGCAGAAGTCAGGAAGGAAATATTCTCCATTTGCCTGGATGAGTGCAGCTCCAAAAGCATTTAAGAAGCTTGATATCATCCAGGACAAAGCAGTCCATCCACCACTTTCGACATTCACTTCCTTTTCTACTAAAACAGATTGGCAACAATGTGTACCATTTAGAAGATGCACTGCAGTAAATCACCAATACTCCTCTTGTAAACATTAAGAACAGCTGATAAATGGGACAACCACGTTCCCTCCAAGTTGCACACTGTTCTGACTTGGAACCATATCACTGTTCTTTCAGTATTCCTTGGTCAAAATTTTGGAATTCCTTTCCTAGCAATGCTATGGATGTCCCCGCAGTCTTAAAGACAACAGTAGATCAAGAAGACAGCTCACCACCACTCATCAGGTCAACTAGGAATAGACAATAATATAAGCCCAGTCAGCTACATACACATCCCATGAATGATGAAAAAACATCATCCGCCAAAATGTTGCTCACTCATTTAAGCTATCTATATCTCTTTACAGAATCCATGTGCCCTCTTCCCAACTTACTTCCCTCTCTACTCTTAGGTAATTAGCAAATTTAGCAATGATACATCCAGTTCCTTCATCCAAGTCATTAGTATAAATTGCAAATAATTACTGACCCAGCAGTGAACCCTGTGGCCTTTTGCTATTTTTTTTATTCATTTGAGGTATGGGTGCTACTGGTCAGGCCAGCAGTAATTGCCCATTCCGAATCACACAGAGATAAGTTAGGCATCAACTATATTATTCTATGTCAGGAGTCACATGTAACGACAGCATTTTCTTCCCTAAGGGGCAGGGCATTAGTGAATCAGATGTGATTTCTGACAATCAACAATTCATCATTAGATCCTTAATTCCAAATATGTTGTTGAATTCAAATTCCACCATCTGCCATGGCAGGATTTGAACCCGGGTCCCTGGAATATTCCCTGGGTCTCTGGATTAACAGTTTAGTGATACTACCACTTGGCCATTGCCTCGCCTACTTATCGTGTTTTACCAACTCTAAAGTGACTCATTAACCCAATCTCTTTTTTTTATTAATTAGCCAAATTTCAATCATGCTGTAATGTTTCCACTACACAGTAAGCTCATATTATATGCAGCAACCTTTGATGTAGCACTTTGTCAAATGCATCCTGGAAATTTAAGTATAGCAGATCCACACGTTCTGCTTTATCCACATTATGTGTTACTTCTTCAAAAAACTCCAATAAACTAGTCAAAATTGACTTTCACAAAACTTTGACTCCACATAGTTACATTGAGATTTTTAAAATACCACACTATACCATTATTAGTAACATTTCCCAGCAGTTTCCCTATATTAGACTAACTGGCCTGTTGTTGCTTGTTTTTTATTGCCATCCAATCTTGGCAAGAGGTATTATATTCATTATTTTCAAATATGATGGGAATGTTCCTGAATGTAGGGAAATATAGAAAATAAGAACCAATGCCGTTATTATTCCAGACACCACTTCAATTAAGATTCTAGGGTGAGGTTCTTCTCAACCTGGGCACTTGTCAACTTTTAAGTCTAATAAATTTCTCAGTAACTTTTTATTGGTGAATGTAATTGCTTTATTTTCTCCCTTCCTTTCATCTTCTGATTCACAATTATTTCTGGTCAGTTATTGCTGTCTTCTACATTGAAGACAGACACAAAATATCTGTGCAATTCATCTGCCAGATCCTTATTTTTCATTATTAGCTCCCCAGACACATTGTCTAGAAGAGTAATATTTACTCTTTTCCTTTTTAAGTGCCTGTGGATACTCTTACTACCTGTTTTATATTTCTAGCTAGCTTTCTATGATGTTCTAATTTTTCTAACCTTTTTAATATTTTATTCACTCTTGTGACTTGCGACTCATCTTTGCAGAATTCTGCACTTTTTCTTTCATGAATCGATGTGTCCTTACCTTGGAGACTTTCTTTCTTACTGGAGTACATATTTTCTGAGTATTTTGAAATATCTCTATAAGTGTTTGTCACTGCATTTCTATGAACCTATAGACCCCCTGCACTGGCTGAGGTTAGGATGACGTTTCCTGCCTTCTCAATCTTGCCTCTTGCATTAGGCATGGAGACCTTCAGGTTAAGCTCATCACCAGTCAGATTTCTATAAAGAGGGAGCATTTCTATGGTTCTCTGAGACTATGGTACCTTTACCTTTCATTGACCTATACCATAAACTAATTTCCCAGTTCACTTTCACCAGCTTTGTTGTTGTGCCTGAATAATTGTCCTCACATCCACTTTTCTGCCTCTCAAACTTTCTAAGATATTCATTAATACTTTGATCACTGCTATCTAGGTGTTCCTTCACTATGAGGTCTTTAATCAAGTTCTGCCACATTACCAATTCCCTATAGCCTGCTTTCTGGTTGACTCTAGAAGTTGTTGGTCTAAGATACTCACCAGAATACTGATCCCAGCATGATTCAGGTGAATGCCATCCCAACCTTACAGCTCCAACATGTTCCAGTGCTGCCAATGCCCTAAGAATCAAAATCCATTTCTCCCAAAGCAATCTTTCAGCCACACATTTAACTCTCTAATCATATTTGTCCTGTCAAATTGCTAATGAATCAGATGATAATCATGAAGTTATTACCTTAAAGGTTCTTCTTTATAATATAGCCGTGAGCTGCACATAATTCCTCAGCTAAAGTCTGCTGAGTGCTCTGCTGAGGCTAGATTCCATTTTGTTTAATGGGGACACATAGCTCATGTTTGCAGTAACTAACTCCATCTCTGTTCAATAAGCCTTCACCTGTCATCGTTTCTCCAAACTTTTTTTCAGAATGCAAGGTGTCCTGGCTTATTGGGCAAATGAACTTTGACACTGTACTGTAGACCTGAGTATTGTTATTTGAAAGCCTGATTAAGGATGCTGATGAACTCCTGGGGCCTTTCTGGGTTAATGATACATTAAATGTTGATCTGAGGACTACTTTCCTTCTTGAAGTGGTAAAGATTCCTTGGCTGAATCCTGACTTTGCTACACACCAGGGAGTAGGTCATTTCACAGTCAGCAAAGCGATAGCTACAAGTGATGAGGACACTATTGAGGGGGATACATCATTTATGATGAGATATAGCTGCTGCCAGTGGTGTGATCTCATTGTCTCTAGGACATCGTGTGCATGGCTTGGTTAGGAAGTAGCTGTTCATCACATAGGGTTCATGGTAAGAGCAAAACTCCAGTGACCTCTGTCCATTTTATTTATCTTGATGACTCCCTGGTGCACTGTGCCTATTGGCCAATCTGCATAGTCAGTACACATAAAAGAGCTTAGAAGGTACAGTCCTTCGTTGCTGGAAATCCCGCTGCCTCTTAGAATTGATCCTTGACATCTGGGGTGGAGGTGCATGCCAGGGCATAGTTGCACATGAGGAGAACTGGCCTGTGCTTGTTCACAAATGAAGAGTCAGAAGTCCATCTGAGCATTTTGTGGGTGTTCAATCATTGTGAATAAAGTGTTTTACAGTGAACCCCATTCCATGTTCATGTATTATGTCTTGGCATTTCTCCTCCTGGAGGGACATGTAGCATTTCTTTTCAGGAATCCACTTTTGAGTGTGCTAGTTAGTAAAACAGCTGAAGATGGTATTAACTACAGCCTTGACCTGTGATGATTACACTGTGATCACCTGAAGTAGAAAATAAACTGTTGGAATTTTCCAGTATTGCTGGTTAACATTAGTGATTAATCAGACCATTCCAAAAATGTTTCTTAGTCATTGACTTGAGATTCGCCACACAGTTTGTTTGGTTATGTTAATGGATCAGACATAAGCATGAGTCACCCCCACCCCCTCCACCCTGCATGTAATCACATTGTAAATGGCACAAAGTGCAGATACAATCAACCAAAATTGTTGGAGCTCACTGAGATGATGGGTGCGATGCCATTGAGATGAGCTGCTTTATTCTAGATGGTGTCTATTTTCTTGAGTTTTGTTGGAGTTGCACCCATCCTGTCAACTGATACGTATTTCATTATATTCCAGACATGAGTTTTGCAAGCATCGGAAAAGCTTTCAGGAATCAAAAGTTGAATCATTCACTATAGTCTCTGACGTGTTCAATCACAAAATCACATCTGACAGTAGGTGTATTGCCAACAGAAGACATTTCCCTACAAGAATCTCAGAGGACATGACAGGCTAGATGGGGAAAGGTTGTTTTCCCTTGAGGGAGAGTTGAGGACTAGAGGACATAATCTCACAGTCAAGGAAACTGCCATCCTTACCTGCTCTGGTGTACATGTGATTCCAGACCCAAATAATGTGACTGACTCTTAACTGGGATTAAGGATGGGCAATAAGTGCTGGCCAAGCCAGTGACACAGGTAGACAGGGCAGTGAAGTAGGCTTTTGGCACGCCTGCCTTCATCAATCAGGGGACTGAGTATAGAAGCTGGGATGTTATGTTGCAGTTATGCAGGACATTAGTGAGGACGCACTTGGAGTATTGTGTTCAGTTTTGGTCACCTTGTTGTAGAAAGGATGTTATTAAACTGGAAATAAGAAGAAATTTACAAAGATGTTGCTTGGATTCAGTGGTCTGAGTTATAGGGAGAAGTTGGACAAGCTAGGAATTTTCTCGTTAGAGCATAGGAGATTGTGCAGAGTCCTTATAGAGGTGTATAAGATCATGGGAGGCATGGATAGGGTGAACGCACTGGGGTTGGGGAATCAAGGATTAGAGGCATCAGATTAAGGTTAGAGGGGAAAGAATAAAAGGGAACCTGAGGGGCAACCTTTTTACACAGAGGATGGTACTCATATGGAATGAGCTGCCAGAGGAAGTGGTTGAGGTGGGTACATTAACAACAAATACATGCATAGAAAAAGATTAGAAGGATATGGGCCAAGTGCAGGGAAAGGGGTTTATCGTGCATGGACATTTTTGTCAGCATGGACCAGTTTGGGCCAAAGGATCTGTCTCCATGTCGCAAGACTCTATGACACTATGATTTTATTCACTTACATCCAGGCTAGATTCTTCTCTCTTCAGTCCTGTTTCTCTGTTTGTTATTGCCTGGTGATGCTACTCAGGCAGTTCCTCTACAACATAAACATCTGAATATTAGACATTCTTCACGCATTTTTGCTTGCTTTCTGGCATTATTTCCTAAGGGCAGAAAAAGAGGATGAGTCTCAACTCAATTGTCAATTAACTGTATTATCAATTTACATTATTCTGGCTAGCGATGAAGGCTCCCTGGTAACATATCCACACTCTTAGTCTTCTGACAACAATGAAAAGTGTTGGGCTGCAATTTGTTGCCATCATGCATGCAAGCCTCATGGTGCAGCTGCTGCTGGGTCTAACTCTTCTCTCATGGGTGTCTGCTCCTTCCCTATCTTAAGAGACATTGCTTGTTGCCCTTAATTTGGCCATACCGTTCTAATGGCACCATCTTACTTACCCTGGCCATTTAGTGGAAATGTGCCCTTTTTGTTTTAGTTTGAATACCACAGCCGCTAGCCTGCAATACAATCTCTGTCCAAATTTCCTTAGACAAGCATGAGGGTCTCTTACAGCTATTGGTGGGGAAGAGCACCTCCAATATTCCCAGAGAGCCTCGGGAAGAACTTGGAGGGAAACAGAGCTCAACCCTGGGCCAGCCTTTCTCTGCTTTGAGGTGTGTGCCAAATGGATGCCCCCATGGTTCATTCTGGAACTCTGATGATCCCTGGGGGTTCAAAGGCAGATTAAAAGCTTGAGATTGGAGGTTTGTTCAGGAGTTGGATTCCTCTCTGCAGCAGTGAAGGTGCTATCATGTAGTCACTGCAGCTATGCCCAGGTGCCTGGAATGCCAACCCAGAGATCCATAATTGATTAGACCAAGTATCTCTACTGCATTTATGAACTGGCTGCTGTGTAGTTACAGTAGGTCAATTGTTACACATGGCTGGCTACTTCCAGGCACTTAGAACCTGCCTGGGCATGAATAAGTGTATCTGATAATAGATATGCAGGGCATGTCATCACCAGGAGTCATCCATGTGTGCAGGAGATGGTGATAATGTCACTGACTTAGTAATCTAGAAATCCAGGCTCGTGACCAAGGGACATGGCTTCAAAGCCAATCATCATCTAAAAAAATTCTGGAATTGAAAGCTGGTCATCAAAATGGTGACCATGGTGCTGTCGTCAATTTGTTTTAAAAACCATCTGGTTAATTATTTTCCTTTAGGGGAAGAAAATCTGCTATCTTTACCTAGCCTGGCTTACGTGTGACTCAAGATTTACAACAATATGATCAATTCGTAACCGCCCTGTTTAGCAATTCACTTCAAGTGCATTTAGGGGAATGAAATGTCAACACCCACAAATGATCAAATAACCCCCATATTCCATAAATAAATAAAATAAATAGTGTAGTAAAGAGGGGTCTGGTACCTTGGCAGGTTGATTAATTGAAATGGTTTTGATCACAAGCAGAAAGTTAAATCATTGTTGAGCCTGTAAATTGGTCAGAACCAATAATTCATTCTGCATTGATATGAAAATCAAACAGGTTGCAAAATGCTCCACCAGTTCATTCTTGGTCAAGTTGCACTGTTGCCAAAGACCAAAATTATTTTGTATTTCTGAAAGACTGTAAATTAGACTTTCATTGCCTGCAACTCCAATTACATACCTTCCAAGGAGGGGTGGATGTGTCTAAGCAATTATCATGACTTATCTCCCCCTTACTCTGTGACATTGAGTTAAATGATGCCCGTTTACAAGATGGAAATTTGGTAACTCAGTACAATCAGGGATCCAGTCTGTCTCTGTGTCTCACCAAGTGATGCATTTAACCATTAAAGTTAAAAATCACACAACACCAGGTTATAGTCCAACAGGTTTATTTGGAAGCACTAGCTTTCGGAGCGCTGCTCCTTCATCAGGTGGTTGTGGACTATAAGATCATAAGACACAGAACTTATAGCAAAAGTTTTTTTTTAACCGTTAAGCCATTTAACCATTAAATTATTGGGGCAACTGTCCAAATTCCTTTTTACATTTTAGATCTGGCTCATCAATTTTTAAGGACATCACTTGAAAGTTGGCAAAGATTTTAAGCTACTTATTTACATAACTGTTACAGTCAAGATCTCATTGAAACAAGTGTGTTAATGAACAACAAGAAATAGTTCTCTGCCTCAGGAAACACAGTTACAATTTAATTTATGTCTACATATGTATTCCATAATTCAACTGTCAGTGGTAGCTTTCAAGTCACAAGTGCAAACTGTGCTCCATGTTGAGTGCAGCATCTTGGCTAATATTTTTGTGGTGCTCTGTCAAGGGTTCTGTTTTTCTGATGGGCTATTATATAAAAGTTTCCTTCCCTGGTGGAGATGATTGACACAGTTGGATTTATACAACAATCAGGCAGCTGTCATTTTTCAGCCCTTCGGTTTCAAAGCACCAGATTTGTGAAATTAGGATTCTGGAACTGCACCATAATGTTGCTAGTTGAGTGACATAAACACTGCACTACATATTCCACACCCCACAGTGCCCATCTATTAAGTGCCAAACTGAAATCCATTTGTCACCTGACTGCAAATCACCTATCCTTTCATGGGCATCATGGTATGGAGCCTCACGGCATGGGAGCTTATACAGTAATTAAGGCCAATTCTGTGATCCATGCTGTTATCTTGTGAGGCTCTAAGTCAAAAGTGAACCCTTGCAAATTTACCTCTGTTGGGGTTCCAGTATGAATCCCTGGAGAAGGCAATTCTCACCATCTATTTGATGTTTTCACATGCATGTTTTTCCATCCTAAATCATTTGAGAATTAATTATGTACAGAAGTGCTTCTCTTTCACAAACATTTCCATGACAGTCCTCCTGCAATATTTATATAGTTCCTCATCAATTGTGTTAAATTGGTGTGATTGCTCGTGCTTTGGATTCTGAGTCAGAAGGTTGTAGGATCAAGCACTTGGCTACCTAATTCAGATTGACACTACGATCCAATGCTGAGGAAGCTATTAAAAGCAGTCCATTTTCTTTCATTAGCAGACTGTTCAGCTTTTGATGGTGTACCTCTGACTTATCCCATCTTTTTCAACAATTTCATTCTAAATCACTTCCGTCAACGCACTTAATTTTAACCTTTTTATCTTTCTCAGTATCGATGCGGTTAATTGTTTGACTAATTAGCCAAGGCATTTTAAAAACCACAAGTTGCAGGTAATGTTACTTCAAAGAACATGAAGTTCACTTTGTTTAAAATAATTTTCTCAAACGAAATTATCAAAAACTCTTGCTTGTGAAAAACAAGGTTTCTGTGCTAATCTGATTTCATAAAGTATTTACCTACAATTACAGCCAATACACAGTAAGAGAATCTCATTAACAAAACTTAAATCAGTAATCTGTGCTTTAATTTATGTTACTAAGTGCTACATTCCACTAGATGAAAACTTATCATTGACTAGAAATAATCATGCAAGAATGTGGAAAATACTACTGA
This sequence comes from Chiloscyllium plagiosum, assembly GCF_004010195.1. Taxonomy (NCBI): domain Eukaryota; kingdom Metazoa; phylum Chordata; class Chondrichthyes; order Orectolobiformes; family Hemiscylliidae; genus Chiloscyllium; species Chiloscyllium plagiosum. The sequence continues at coordinate 36,727,273 of NC_057711.1, read as the reverse complement.
CCTGATGACAATTACGTGTATAATATTCTCACAGGATCCCTTTCTGCATTAGTTAATAGTAGCCATTATTTCACAAACAATGTTAACTTAAAGTAACAATAGAGGTAAAAATGTTTATTGATCATGTCTGTGGGAGGATAATAGTTGGCTCCAGTTGCTGATCCAGATGTCTATGAAAGTTTTGATATGTAACTTGCCTATAAGACCAGCAAAGTAATAGAAAGTTGAAATAGGATTTTTCAAAGTACAGGGAAATCTATTGTGGAAATAAATGCTGTTATGTGTATTGTGACTAGGAAGGCTTCCCAACAGGTATACCAAGTGAAAGGCTATGCTGGGGTAGATCTTTTAGTTTAATGCTTCATTAAATGCTTTAGTCATCAAAATAGAAAATGCAAAGATGACACAATCCAGTTCTGCAACTTCCAAGAATTTTAAATATTCTGACATCAATTATTAACTTGTCCCTAAGTGCTTTTATTGTAACTAGACTGAACTTTAAACATTATATACTACTCCAACAGACATAGCTATTCCTTTACTTCCATGGGACTATTATACAGCACTGACTGAGCAATGCAAATGGAGCCGCGCAGCAGCAATTCGGAAGATTTCCCTGTTAATGTATTTTCTGTGACTCCCTGTCAATCCAGAACCCCCGGAGTCCAGGTGTCAGATGGTGACAAGGCTGGGGCCACATTGTTATTCTCAGGTGTCTTTTTGGTTCTAGTGGGCATAACTTTCACAATAATGGGCTGGATTAAATATTATGGCACCAGTGATTTAGAATGGACACAGTTACTAGGACCGATTTTACTTTCTGTGGGGGTCACTTTTGTTCTGATTGCTGTTTGTAAGTTTCGAATGTTAACTTGCAAAACTTGCAAGCAAATTAATGAGAGTGCATTGGAGCCTGAGCAGATGCCATGTGGACAATCATTTGTTTTTACAGGAATTAATCAACCTATAACTTTCCATGGAGCTACTGTTGTACAGTATATTCCGCCTCCATATGCATCTCCTGCCCAGGATGGCATTACCATGAACACAACCTGCTTGCAATCGCTGAACAATGCTCAGAGCACTAATCCAGCTAATGGCAATACCGGAACAAGCCCATGCCCTCCACAGTACTACACCATCTACCCTCTGGATAGCACAGCTTTTGCAGGAGATGACAATTGCCCACCTTACCAAGGACCAGAGCACGAAATAATCAGGTATGTTCTATGTACCATTGCTTATGTTTTAGCTCCCTATAGAAGTCTGTAAAATTTAATGAACTCATGCTGAAGGAGAATTAACATGGCACACAGAGCAAAATTGTTTCAAAATTCCTTTCAAACTACTTCGATCAGTCGAATTAATTTTTAATATATGATATGTAGTGCTTTATGTCAATTGTTTATGTGTAGCGTTTATTTCTGAACACAGGACAACTTTCTGAGACTCACATACCACACTAGCTACAATAGTCCAAACACCTTAGCACAGTAATGTAATAACAATTTTTTTGTTGTGTCATCAGAAATCTTTGGATTTGTAACAGATATTATTAAGGACCACTACTAATTTACCTGTGGAGAATTTATAAAGCCTTTTATTACCTCAAGCATTCTAATGCATTCGTCTACCTAATACTTGCACCAATTAGCCTGTAGATATTGAGCTGGGTCAACAAGGAGGAATGAAAAGAGTATTTATCTGCATTATCCCCCATTCAATATGATAATTGCTGATAACCCAACTCAGTAACCTGTTCCTGATTTCTCCCCATACACCGTGATCCCTAAGAACTGTATCCAACTTCTTCTCGAAATTATACAAAGTTTTGGCCTTGACTACTTATTGTGGCAGAGAATTCCATAAGCTGGATGAATTACTTTGGGGTGAATTCACTGGGTGAAAACATTCTCCGAAATGGCCTATACTACATCCATAGACTGTGACCTCTATTTTCATTGGGAGCATCTATCCCACATTTACCCTGTCTAGTTCTGTTGGAATTTTTGTATGTTTGTATGAGTTTATGTTTCTCTCTTCTAAATGCCAGTAAATACAATCCTTACCAAGCCTTACGGCCAGTCCTGCCACCCCAAATTGTCACCTTTTCGGATAATATTGAAATAAACATTACATTGGGAAAGGCAAGTGGACATTAATAATCACAACATCTTACCTAAATATATACATATGAAGGTTTATTCCCAGACCAATCAACCAAAATGTTTTTTTGGAAAACAACCCTATAATTTCTATCATTGTGTGAGACATTTCTAAAGTCCAAAATAAGTTTTAAACAAAACAAATTCAAATGCTAATCATTTCAAAAGAAAACATATCTTAATTATATTCGTTGATTTTTAGGTGTTCTAAGTACATTAACAATTAATAATTTTATTTGCCTATTTCAAAGTTTTTGAGTATGTGTGGGATATTTCACCCGAGGAATAATTTTGTAAACTTGAGGCAGACTCTATCCAGTTGGCTGACAAAGGAAATTAGATATTGCTTCTATTTCCTAATTTGATGCTCTTAAACTTGAGAATAAAGCTATTATGACTGAACTCTCAAAGAAGAACTTATTACAATAAATCATTAGCCTACAATTAAACTCTAATAATATAACCATGATTCTGTGGAAGGCTCTTAACGTACAATCTCAAACTGTTTGTGGATTAGGAACCCAGGGCCTGGATTAATAACCATGAGAGTTATCATTCCTAATGAAGGGCTTTTGCCCGAAACGTCAACTCTCCTGCTCCTCGGATTCTGCCTGATCTGCTGTGCTTTTCCAGCACCACACTCTTGACTCTAATCTCCAGTATCTGCAGTCCTCACTTTCACCTAATAACCATGAGAACATAAGGTCAAAGCCCACATTGAGAAAACCAGAAGGAAAAAGCTGCTGTCAGTAAAAAATATGTGAATGACTTATGAAATTGTTGGGAAAGCCAAAATGATTCACTGCAGTCCTTTGTAAAAAGAAATTTGCAGTCCTCACCTGGTCTAATTTAAATGTGACTCCAATATGAGGAATTATTGAGGGTAGTTGATGTATACTTCTGTGTTTGGAGAAATTTCACAATTCAAGATTAGATCAGGGAAAAACAGCGGTCTGGGAAAAGCATGTATTAGTTCTTAGACAATCTTCCCTGGCTGGCAGAGAATTGCACATATGAGGGCTGAAGTTAGAATTAATTTACAACAAAATCATGGTCAGAATTTCAGATGAGGCCTTGTCAGACATTTTATAAGATGGAGAGGATTTGATGTTCGAAAAATAGCACATATTGCTGAGCAAACTGAACTTGGCAGTAGAATTCAGTGTTCATTCAAGGGGGAACTGATGTACCAGGGAAGAAATCAGCATTGAGGTTGCAAAGGAGAACATCTATGCAAAGGATAACCAATCAAAATGGAGAAAAGTGCACGAATCACCACATGAGCTAATGTGAAACCAATTTTTTTGCATTCACTGAGGGAAGGGCCATGCTTTAACTCTTGGTCATATTTTTAAAAAGAAATACATTGTATGTTCAGACAAAGAGTAATTTCACCCGTTACTGTACAGTACTAACAAAGTAGTGTTCAAGAATGGTTACAGTCTCAAACCCTTATGGTTCCATAAGAATCTATATGAACATAGGGCAGCACAGTGGCTCAATGGTTAGTGCTGCTGCTTCAAAATGCCAGGGATCCAGGGTCGATTCCAGCCTTGTGCAACTGTCTATGTGGAGTTTGCACATTCTCCTTATGTCTGCCCAGGTTACCTCCGGGTGCTCCAGCTTCCTCCCACAGTCCAAAGATGTGCAGGTTAGGTGAATTGGCCATGGTAAGTTGCCCATAATGTCTAGGGATTTGTAGGTTAGACAGGTGAAATATAGGGGAATGGGTCTGGGTGTGGGTTACTTTTCAGAGAGTCAGTGTGGACCAGTCAGGCCAAATTGGCCTGTTTCCACATTGTAGGAATTCTATGATAAGTGAATAGAACACTGGAATGAGAAATTCACCAAATGGTATCAGTGAATGAAAATCTTACAAAGCTAGCTAAGTGCACTTTATTCACCAAACTGGATGCATACAGTGGATTCTGTCAATTACCGCTGGACTAAGACTCCTGAAAGCTGACTACATTTATTACACGATTTGGGGATTATTGCTTTGGCAGGCTACTCTTTGGCAAGGTGGCCACACCAGAAATGTCTCAAAGTGCAATGCCACATGAACATCATAATAATCCATGAAGTTTTGGAAGAGAAAATTAACCAAAGGCTTGGAGCTGTTTTGGAAGTGCTTCAGAACGCAAGTTTAAAATTGGAACTGGGCATTTTCAAACTAAGAATTATGTTTCAAGGCTACAGGACTTAATAGATTCCATAAAGCCAAAGTTACTAGAGAACCCAAGAACATTGTCAAGCTTCAAAGATTTCTTGGGATGGTGAATCATCTGGGAATGTTCTGCCAACCAAATGTAGAAGTAAATGAACCTTTAAGACAGCTGTTATGCCAGAATCAAAATAATGTTGAAATATTGACCAGGAAATAGTACTTGACAAAATCAAACAACTCCTGATCTCATCAAAATTGTAGCACACTATAGCTGATGCATCTTCAATAGGATTGGGAGCAGCACTGTTTGAGGTGCAGAAAATGGAAAGTGTGGGTCAGACAACAGCCCCGAAATCACTTACAGAGATGGAGATGTGGGCTGATACAATTAGGAACAATGTGAACATGTGAACATTTTTTTAGCTAATACACTTACAATACAACTCCACACCTTGGAGCACAAAGATAACTAGCATCATAGTGCTTCAGCAAAGATACCGTGAGGTCAGGGACATTTACCCAGAACATATTGATACAATTGAACAAGAAAACATGGACTGGACCAGGCTGCTTCTCCTGGCTGTTCATTTGTATTCTCAGCGCTCACTCAATTGAACCTACCTGGATATTCACAACACACCTGCCTACCTCATCATGTTTTTTGCACTTTGGCCTTCATCTCACCGTACTGCTGTATTAACATGTCATTTAGCAAGGATGCAAAACTAGGCAACTTGTCATTTTTGTCAGCAGTTCTCAATCAAGTTAAGGGAAATAGTCCTTAGTCAGGGAATAAAACAGGGACAGCCTCTGATACCAGATCAGAGGCTTGGACATAGTCAGTCAATTACTTAGGATGGTCACAGATGGATCCTCTCCTCATAAAGAGTGAAGACCTGAACACCATCTACTGACCTTCCTGCCCTGTGTGGACTGTTTCCTGAATGAGAGACAGGAAGATAATACAGGAGTGAGTATCACAGCTATTACTCTCAGTGCAGTTGGAGACATGTCTTGGTCAAGTGGGGAGGCAGTGTAAAAGGTGTGCAGGATTAGTGGTGTCAGGAATTGGGATGATGACAGTGAGTGAGGGAAAATGTTGCATACAATAGTGAGAGTGGTCGAGCAAGGGTGTGAAGTGGCTCCAGTAGTAGAGATAGAGTGTGAGGCATCAGAGAGAAGGTGGTGGCATTTAGACTGGCAGAATGGAGAATGTCTTTGATCTACTTCTTGTGGTGCTGGGCATTCTTCCAGATGGCTGAGAATGGGTGGCAACCACATTTCGGGGTGGCATGGTTTGCTATTGTGGCCTTCTCTTGGGGTCCAGGGAAGAATATACCATCTGCTGACCAGGACTTTCAGAGTAAAGAGGCAAGGCAGGCAGTTAATGAGGAGAGTTTGGTAAGATGTGGTGAGAAAACCTGTTGGACCTTGCAGTAAGAAACACTCAAAAAATCTCAGTGAATTTGGCACTTTGGCAAATCAAAATAAGATTTGCCCTGGTGTCTCTAACAATAGTCTGTAGTTTGTAAATGATTCACGTGATTTGCATGTGGATCTAATTTTTATAACTCCATATATTCACTCTACTGTCCCCAAGTGAGTGCTGAAACTGAATGAAGAGTCCAATGGTCAAGACGATATTGAAGATGAACAAAGATTAAATCTTGTACCATTCAGCTGCAGATCATCATCATTACTAACAAAATATCATCATCAGAGTCATTGATGGGTGGGAGATTGAGAACATATACCAATCATTGTATCAGATGCTATAGCCTACTATTGTTGAGCATGACTGTAACAGACTAAAGCAATGTGAAGAAGAGCAAAGAGACATCTAGGCTAGAAATGTTAATGAAAGATACAGATTCAGAGTCACTTGAGTGACAACTCAGGGAGAGGGTGAAATCCACAGAGTGAAGGAATTATTACAGAAAAAAATACATCAGGCTGTACTATAGCAGGAAACTGGGGGTTAATAAGGTGAAATCAGAATGCATTGATATATTTGAACAAGAAAACAGTAAAAAGCAACTTATCAGAAGTTGAAATGGAACAAGAAGGTTCCACAACCAATCAGAGGAGGAACATGCAAATAAAAATATGAAGAGTGCAGAACATCCAAAACCTCAGAATTAAGACCATAACCTCAGAGAGAGTGGTCAGAGAACCATAAAGACTAACATTGTGAAGTCTGAGACTTTGAGAGGAGGGGGCAGTGGAAGATATTCACAAGGGGGATAAATAAATTTGACGTGGGGAAGAGATGCAGCATAATGAGGCATCAGCAGTATGTATAATGATGAAGCTCAACCGAAGTATAGAGAGAATGTATTCATCCACTGAGCTGTAAGTAAAGTGTACATACAGAAAGAACCATGGACTAAAGAAGTAGTTCTGTGGACACTTATTAGAGTTAGACATCAGCCACACACCAAAACAGCAACATGCGTCCGAGTGGTTGTGGCGTACAGAGAAGGTTCTCCCAGACCAGCATTTTCCTTAGCAATAGCCAATAATCCACTAGTATGCCCAATGAGGAGAGATCAAGGAGCTTGCCAGTTGATGGAAAGTGAATATAGCAGAGTACTACAGCAGTGGAGCTAGCAGAATACATGTCTTCAAGAAGCAGGAATATGGGTGATTCAATGTTGTATGGGAAGCCTAATAATAGGGATTCTTTGTAAAATTGATTTATCTATCTCATACGCAAAGGCCACTCGGATACAATGCTCATAAAATATAAGACAAAGTCTTGGGACTGGATTTTATTGGGCATCGTATTCAATTTCTATTAAAACCCCTCCCTATCCAAATCCAACTCCATGAAATCCTGCAAAGTACCAGTTTACAGTTTAACAAAAATGGAATATGATTTATTCACAGTAAGTCAATGGTCCTGATGCAAAATGAAAATCATAATGTTACAAAGTAGAATATTCTCTGTTTTATCATGAAAAAAAGCGTAGAATCTATGCTGCTATTCATTAGTGCTGTGCCTCCAAACTCAATATTTTTTCAAGGTCTAAGGTGGATAATTCTTTACTGAGAAATTAGTATAAATTGAAACCTTATAATTATTTGAGGACTTTTATGCTAATTTATGTAATATTATTAAAATATCTCCACAGGACTGAGGAAAGCCAAGATGAATCAGAAGCCACGTTAACTGTCGATGAAGTTCCTGACAGCATTCCACCCCCTTCTTATGATGAAATCTTTCCCGTAGTGAGTGAGGGTGCAATAGAACGTTAGCACTGTTGAATTTGTCAAGCTACAGTATGTGACTGAAACATGATCATGATTACTGTTCACTTAGCCTAACTTAATTCCCATCCAACTTTCCATTCCATGTTATTGAGAGGTTTATGATATTGCTAACTGTAAACATACAAACATAAATGATTCTTTATAGCATACAATATGGAATAGTGGATACTGTCCTCATGAGCTGTTAAGTCGTTATGGAACATATCTTTTTTCTCATTTGACAAGTAAGTTGGCTATACAATCTAGAAAATACAGATCCTAATACTGAACATGCACCATTTCACTTCCACAATTTCTGAAGCAATCTGAACTTTTTTAGTTGAGTGAAAGAAAAATATTCAATCAGGACTAAGCTGTTATAATGCTGATTTCATGCTGTTCAGGCAGCTACTTCAGAGATAACTTGAATAAATGCCAAATAATTTTGCTCATAAAGTTAGGCAGCACACAAAACATTGTCAAAATGGGTCAGTTAAGATATTATGAATTTTCTTTTACAGGCTAATACTTGGAGATACTATTCAAGCATATAATTGAAGCATGTGATAAACTGCTTTTTTTTACTATTTGTTCATTGGATCTGAACATCACTGGCAAGGTCATTGCTAATGCACATACCTAATTATCATTGAGAAGGTGACTTTCTTGGGCAACTACACTTTGCATGGTGTAGCTAGATCCACAAGTTCTAAGGAACATATTACCAGATTTTGACCCTGCAATGATGAAGGAACAGTGATTTATTTCCAAAGTCAGATGGTGTGTGATTTGGGGAGGAGATTGCAAATGGCAGTGTTCCGTTCACCATTTGTATTTGTTTTTCTAAGTGGGAGAGGTTTGCTAATTGGAAGGAACAGTTGAAGAAGATTTGGTAGATTCTTGCAAAGCAAGTTGTAGCTGGCTGCCCTCTCTACATACTTGACATATGAGAGTGCACATTTCATGGAGTGTATGGAAGCAAATTAAGCAGGCAGCTTTGTCCTGGATATTGTACACATTTCTTGGATAGTTTTGGAGTTGTAATCATCCAGTCAAGTGGGAATAATCAATTGCACTTTTTACTTGTGCATCTAGATGGTGTAAAAGTCTCTGGGAGGTACGGAAATGAGTTATTTGCTGCAGACTTTCTAGCTTCTGACCTCAATGTTTTATGGTCTTTTATGCATTTCTGTGGTCTCAGTATTTCTGTGGCTAATCCAGGTGGATTTTGAACAATAGGGACTCCAAGGGTGTTAATGGTGGGAGACTCGTAATTATAATCTTGTAGAATCTCCAAGAAGGTGTTTAGCTTCTCTCCTGTTGGAGATAGCCAAACCCTTGTTTGACATGAATGCTAATTGTCCAAGCTTAAGTCTGAGGCTTTGCTCAAACCTCAATATTGTTCAGGTCTTGCTGCACACAGGAATGGATCATTTCAGTATTTGAAAAGTTACAAATGTCACTGATGACAGTGTCATTATTAGCGAATGTCTATACTTCTGACCTTGTCATGGAGGAAAGCTCATTCATGATGGTGGTTGGGCCTAGAACATAGCAAGAGGAACTCCTAGGACTGAGATGATTGAATTAGCTTTGAATTAGCTTTATTGTCACATGTACACAAATGAGTACAGTAAAAAGTTTATAAGTCGCCATTTACAGTACCATCTTAGTACAGAGTACCTAGGTACAATCCTTAGACACAGAACAGAGAAATAAAGAAAAAAATGTTACATTACAGCTATACACAGCATAACCACAGGTCAGAAAAAAAAACAAGAAACATAGTTAAAAAGGCAAACATCACAGTGTCTCTCCAAGGCCCTCTGCAGCAAACCAACGCAGGAAACCTCCACATGGTTTGACCACTGTCTGCTGTCACAGTCCTGCTTCAGGCCACTACCCTCACTCCACACTGGTCACCAGCATCCCCGCTCTGGCCACTGGTCACTGACGTCCCCGCTCCAGCCACTGGTCACTGATGTCACCATTCAACACTGGTCTATTAGAGAGAGCTCAAGCAAGCCAGCCTGGAAAGGAACTCTTTGGCTGTGTTTTCTTGGGATTTATCCTGCTCCAAAAATCTCCTTTGTAAGAAGTATTAATCAACTTCTGAAATGTCAGAGAAGACTGAAGCAAAGAAGAAACTTCATAAGAATTTAGGGATCTGCAAGTGTAACAAAATGGACAAGGTTGTGGAACAGGGAAGAAACTACCACAAAAAAATCCCGGGACACAAATCGTTTCAAACCTTCTGCAAACCTTACGACTAACATAGCTGAAAAATGTTGCTTCAATAATTGTTTCCTTTCCTTTTTGCATTATCGGTTTTTGTCATTAATAATATTGATATTAGATCACCAAGTTGCAGAAAGCTAACTTTGTTTTAAGATAATTCAAATATTCACAATGTAAGCATCAGATGCATTTTGGAAAATCTGCAGATAAATGTGCACCAGAGGTGTTGGCATTAATTCAAATGGTAAGAAATGGCTTCATTAATGTGACATCCATTTATTTTGTTCATGATCAAAAAGCACACTTTCTGTAATCCACCGATTGTCCCTTATGTGTTACAATATATGCAAGTATTTTAATTATTGTTTCTGAAACATCCTCCTTTCTGAAATATGTAAACAAAGAGATAGATGCTTTTTTATAATATAAAGCAATGGATTGTATGACCTCAGAGTTATGTTACAGAGAAACCACTGGGATTTTCTGATGGCAATTTTCAATAAAGTATCAGATAATTTACCTTGTAATAGGCTGATACTTTATCATATGGTGCTCCACATAACTTTCTCAATATTGCATTACATAAAAGTATTACTGAAAATATACAGGCAAGTTGAGTGATGTAATTCAGTCTGCAGGATTAGCATGAATGAGTGTATCTACATAACTGACTATCACACCAAGATCACAAAAACATCTGCCTTGGAGATTTGGGGGTTAACATTAAAAAAGGAGAACATCCACTGCACCTGTTACATTTTATTGAGATGTAAATGTGCCAATTACCCACAAGGATGGCTGAAACAATAATGTGGATTATTTATTTGAAGATTAAACTATTTACCATTAATGGTCATTAGGAGCTAAGCGCAATCCATCAGACTTCTATTACAGCTGTTTCAGACTGACTATCAGTCTTGGGACTAACTCATCACATTTTGGATAGGTATATTGTGCCTCCCTCATCCCCAGGAAATGGTGTCAGAACTGAAAAGCTCTAGTCCTCCCATAGACCCCATACAACTTGAGGGGTACTGTGGCTGTGACATCTCCCCAAGCCTGATGCTCCTCATTCTCTGCATTAACCTGCTGCTGTTCCTGGCCTTGTCATCAGTTCTGATAATCCTGAATCCACTCAGGTCTTCCAGGAATGCAGTAACTTTCAGCCCTGGAAGAAGAAGACACTCATCTCTGCACGACCCCATTTAGCAGGACTGCCACGTTCCCTGCCCTGCGGCATTTGGGCCTAATATCGGGTCTCGTGCAGAACAGTCCTGGACTGAAAATGCTTGTCTGGTTGCATGAAACCTTTCAAAAGTGGCGCTGCTGCCAGGAATGCCCATCAATTCTGGGATATCTTGTAGTGGTGAGTTGCTTTGGGTAAGGTGAGTGGTAGAATGGGATAGAATCAGATTACAGGGGTGTAAAAGGGGTTGATAGGTAGTTGAACTTGGGAAGAAAACTGGATCTCACGGAGCTGAAATGTACTATGAAACTCAATAAAACAGACACTTAGACAAAAACAAATCTAAGTTTCAGTATGGTGTCTCTTACCAGGTGCCTCTGATCTAGATCTGCTCAAGTGCATCAATAAAGTCAATCTACAGTCTCTTTAATTGAAAGACACAGACTTTAAACCTCACAAGTTCTTGCCACTGAGGCTGCATCTCAAACGATCATTAGATTAGACTAAGGGCACATGTTAGACAGACACAAAGAATATGTACAAATTTGATTAGAGTTGGATTGTCTCTGAAGTAATTATCCACTGTCATAGATTTGGCATTGGTTATTATGTGAATGGTCAATTAAGGAAGAACCACAGATATTACCAGCAAGTGGACAAGGTGTGAGTGTTAAAAGAGGAAAGGAAAGTACTGTTAGTGATTGGGAAGATGTCGATGTGGTCACTAGAACTATTCTTCAATGACCTGATTATACGAAGCCCCAGCAGGAAGGGGCTGTCTGTTTTCAGCTTTCCTTCATTTGCAGATGACTTTGAGCAGCTCTGGCCACAGAAAGCCCCTTTTGTAGACTATAACATTCTATGGATTAAAGCAACCTTGACTGGCTGGCTGCGGATGACAAGGATACAGCTGGGGTAAGGAAGTAAATGCTCTCACCCTGAGAAAGTACAGCAGGCTCATGTTCCATTGTGCCACTCCACTGGGGTGGTTCCTCAGCAATCCTAATAATGAGTTGCTAAACTGCAGTGATATTCTATGTTTGCAGTCATGATAGCAAAATCTGAATTTGCATGGGTTCAGTCTTGAGTTTCTACAATTGCAGTCAGATGGTGTGCAGTTTCTGCTTGTGCTGCAATGGAAGATGAAACATGTCTATCAGGTACCACATTATCATGGGGTCCATGTGCATCACTAGGGTTTTCCCCCACTTCCATGCTGGGGAGTATGGGCTCCAAGCTCTGCACATGGCCCTATGCCAAATTGGTGGTAAACTCTGTTACGTTCCTTCATGTTGCATGCTGTCTTTCAAGTAGATCTACCAATACACCAAGAATTTCATTGTGCAGATCAAGGTGGTTTCTTCTGCTATCTGCTATACCTGAAATTTCATCTGAGTTCTCTCTGCAGCAAGACCCATTTAGGACCTTGTTCTTCTTGGGCCTGGCACCTACATTACCTTTGACCCTGATTACACATTGACTTATCATGCACAGATCCACCTCAAAGTTGTCCTTGAAAATAGGTGTATTGTTAGCTAGGTGGACTGAATACTTCATGACTGTTTTTGTATAATGATATGAGATTGTCTAACAGGAGACCTGGGTCATCTCCTAGCAAAGGAAGAAATAGCACAGAGAAAGAGGAGAAAATACCACAATTTCAGAGGGTTTCACTTAGCTGGTAAAGTAGTGGCAAATATAATAATGGTGAATGCATCCTTCCACCCAACTCACAAATCATTACTTCTGTATGCACCACAAATGTTTCAGATGCAAGGATATGATTTGGTAAAATCATAGATATTTATTTTCTCTGTCCTCATTCAGAAGGAAAGACTCTACAAGAAGAATCAACTATTTGTGGTTAATATAACACCTGACTGGAATAGTATGCCGGAAATAAGACCTGCTATCCCAGAGCTATCATAAAAGATAATGATTTTTTAAAGTATGTGGAATTTCCCAATGTACCTATCTTTTAGACTCAGTTGTTAGAAAGCATGGACCAGGTTTCTGCACTTGAAAAGAATTACCAATAAAAACAAACCAATAAATTCTAACTGTAGAGTCATTCAGCATGAAAACAGACTGTTTGTCCCAACTCATCTGTACCAACCAGGTTTCCTAAACTGAACTAAACCTATTTGTTTTCATTTGGCCCATATCCCTCAACCTTTCCTATTTATGTACCTGTCCAAATGTCTTTTAAATGTTGTAATTGCATCTGCATCTGCATCTTACCCTGGCAGCTCATTCCATATACACACCACCTTCTGTGTGAAAAAGTTGCCTCTCAGATTCCTTTTAAATCTTTCCCCTCTTACCTTAAACCTATGCCCTCCAGTTTTTGGATTCCTCTACCCTAGAGAAAAGACCTTGGCTATTCACCTTATCTATGCCCCGCACGATTTTGTAAACTTTTATAAGCTCACCCTTCAGACTCCTAAGCTCCAGGGAAAAAGCCTATCCAGCCTCTCCTTAAACCTTCCAGTCCCATTAACATTCTTGCAAAATCTTCTTTGCTCCATTTTCAGTTTAATAGCATCTTTCCTACAGCACTGCAACTAGAATTGTACACAGCACTCCAAATGTGGCCTTATCAATGTCATGTACAGCTGTGACATGACATCCCAACTCTTGTATTCAATGCTGTATTCAGGAGAATCGACATTTCAGGCATAAGACCTTCTTCAGGAATGATCCTTGTAGAGGGAGGAGGAGAGTTTCTTCAAGGAAGGCATCCTTGCAAGAAGATTCGCAGTAGGTTAAAATCAACTAGGAGAAAGTGAGGACTGCAGATGCTGGAGATCAGAGCTTATGCCCGAAACATCAATTCTCCTGTTCCTTTAATGCTGCCTGACCTGCTGCGCTTTTCCAGCAACACATTTTTAAGCTCTGATCTCCAGCATCTGCAGTCCTCACTTTCTCCTAATGGTCCAGTTAATCAAGATCCTGTTATACTCTTAGATACACCTTCTTCAGAAATTCAAGATGATGGAAGACTGAACAATCTGCTGAGTTAGGTTTTGTGTGATGCCCTGGGCGAGGTGAGCTCCTGCCACCCACTAGTCACCCCTGGGGAAAGTTGGTAGCTTAAAATTGGTAGAATACCTAGAGCCCCTTTAAATTAGAGTTAAAGGGTCTGGAGCTAATATGAAGGTGTCCAAGGGAAAAGCAGCTAGGGAAGGACAGCAGAAAGGGCACTCCCCTACTATGTTGGACACACCCACATCTGTTACCTCGATACCTGTGGTGGTGCCCTTGAGTCCAATGGAGCAGCATCACCTACTCACGGAGTTTACAAAACTCCATGAAAAGATCGAGGGAGTGCTGGAACCAATTACTGCCATGCTGGCAATGCATGAGCAGGAGATCGGACCTTGGATCAGCGTGCTGAAGCTGTGGAACAAAGGGCCACTGCCTCGGAGGCCGCAACAGAGACCTCCAAGGGGTAGGTCCAAACTCTGAAAGGTCAGGTTCGGGCGCTGCAGGAACAGGTAGACAACCTCAAAAATTGAGGTCAGAGATAAAAGCCTACAAATTTTGGGTGTACCTCAGCGGAAGGAAGGAGAAAATCTCGCCGAATTCCTCGAGGGATGGATTCCAGTGCTGCTAGGCCTGGAAACTGAGTCAGGCCGGGTAGGTATGGAATGGGCTTACCAGATCGCATTGCAGAGATCCAGGCCAGCTCAGCACCCCCATCCGGTCCTAGTGCAATTCTAGCAGTACAAGGAAAAGCATTTAATAATTGAAACAACCAGAAGACTGGGAAAGGATCCACAGGCTTTGGCTTATAAAGGCTGGAAAATAATATCTTTTCATGATTTCTCTGGGGCTGTAATTAAGAAAAGGAAGGCCTTTGATGAGGTAAAGAAAAAACTAAGAGATTTAAACATTCAATGCTCCCTGATGTATCCAGCAGTGCTACATTTCGATTATGGGGGAACTATCTCCAACTACAAGGGATAAAATCTATTTATATTTTGAAAAGAATGGGCTTATCAGTGACAGGCAATATGATTTTGTGTAGGGTAGACCATGCCTTACCAACTTAATAGAATTTTTGAGGAAGTGACCATGTTAATAGATGAAGGAAGGGCTGTAGATGTCATATACGTGGACTTTAATAAGGCGTTTGATAAGGTTCACCATGGTAAACTAATGGAGAAAGTGAAGTCACATGGTGTGCAGGGTGTTCTAGCTATGTGGATAAAGAACTGGTTGAGCAACGGGAGACAGAGACTAGTACTTGAAGGGAGTTTCTCGAAATGGAGAAAGGTGACCAGTGGTGTTCCACAGGGATCAGTGCTGGGGCCACAGTTGTTTATAATATACATAAATGATCTGGAAGAGGGCATAGTTGGTCTGATCAATAAGTTTGCAGATGACATGAAGATTGGTGGAGTAGCAGAAAGCATAAGAGACTGTCAAAGAATACAGGAGAATATAGAGATCCTTAGGAATTGAACAATAGGTTTAGACAGTGGATTTGGATCGGCTCAGGCTTGGAGGGGCAAAGGACCTGTTCCTGGCCTGCAAATTTTCCTTGTTCTTTGTTCTGTTCTATTGTTCTGTTTTGTGGGGTGAGGGGTGGTTACTCCTTGGATGTAATGATGTGTGGGGCTAAGATGAGGAGGGGAGAGGTGAGCATCCATTGTTAACTGGTAAGAATGTAAATAATATATTTATTTTTCTTGCTCGGCTCTCTGGCACTGTGAGGCAGCAGTGCTAACCACTGAGCCACTGTACCACTCCACTTGTGCTTTTTTGTGTTCAGCTGTTTAATTTAGAAGTAGAGATTAGTTTTTTTTAGTTTTAGTAGTTTTGATAGTGTTTGTAGGAATAGTCTTTAGATTTGATAAAGTTCCTTTTTTCTCCACTCGTCGCACATTGAATGGGTTTCTTCCTCTCGGGGGGGGCTCTGGGTTGTAGTGTGCGGTCATGGCTAGACATCTGTTCAGGTGGTGCACCTGGAATATAAAGGGGAGCCATTCCTCCATTAAAAGGAAAAAGGCACTATCAAATCTTAAGAAGGAAAGGGTTGACATCACGCTGTTGCAAGAGACACATTTGACTGATGGGAAACAGCTGAAGTTACAACAAGGGGAATATGATAAGGTATTCTTTTCCTCCTTTAACTCCAAAAGCAGAGGGGTGGCCATACTGATACGAAAGAACCTTCCATTTCAGGTGACAGAGCAAATCAAAGATGAGTGTGGACTGTTCATCATTTTCAAGGTGCTGATACACGGAGAAGAGTATGACATTCTGAACATTTATTGTTCCCTGGCGCACCCTCTCAATTTTTTAGTTGATGCAGTCTCTAAGGTAATGGCTCTTGCGGTGCACCATATGATTATAGGTGGACACTTAAATTGTCTCATGGACCCTGGGGTAGACAGGATGCCAAGAGGGCTGTCGGGTACACCTGGGCAGTCTAGACAGTTAGTGGATTTGTGTGAGGATCTGGGGCTCGTGGATGTCTGGAGGTACCTTTACCCAAATGGGAGGGACTTTACCTTCTACTCCAACACACACAAGTATCGAAATGTTCTTTGTTCCGTTGGTTTGCTGGGACTAGGTGTTAGCCTGCAGAATTGGGAGCATAACTATTTCAGACTATTTGGCTGTATATTTAGATGTTAAGATCAAAGGTAGCGGAGTGGGCATGCAGCAATGGCATGTGGATCAGTTTCTGTTTAAGGATGACAACTTTGGACAGTATATCACAAGGGAGTTCAGGGCTTTTTGGGACATCAGTCAGGGTGCAGTTAGCAAACTATCAGTGCTCTGGGAGACCACCAAAGCATTCTTAAGGTGTGTGGCTATTTCATACTTGGCAACGAGAAGGAGACACGGGGGGAGCAACAGCAGATGCTTGAGGTCCAGTTGATGGTCACCAAATCGACATATTACACCAGACCATCCGTGGTTAAATTACAGCGGGTCACGGCTCTCTCAGCTGCTCTGGACTCAGTGCTCACAGAAGTGGTGAAGAGAGGGGTCTTCTTGGCAAAGCAAAGGTTGTTTGAATATGGGAATAAGCCAGGTATATATCTGGCTTAGCTGGCTAGGAAGAAAAGTGCCCCACAGTCCATTATGTCTGTCAGGGAGAGAACTGGTAATGTTCCTCATGAACTGAGGAATATCAATGCCTGATTTGGGGAGTTCTATGCAGAGCTATACCAGTCGGAGGGATGTGGGGATGGAAATGAGGGAATTGAATCCTTTTTTTGAAGATTTGCACGTCCCCGGTATAAATGCAGACCAGGCCTCTCTTTTAAATGCACCTCTGACAGTACAGGAGGTGCAAGAGGTGGTAAGGCAGCTCCAAGGTGGTAAGACACCCAGTCCGGACGGATTCCCACGTAAATTTTACAAGACGTTTGTACACGTTAGCTGAATCACTTCTGGAGATGTATGGTCATTTGTGTAGCCAGGACTGTCTTCCACCCTCTCTTAGGGAGGCTAATATCTCCCTCATTCTGAAAAAAGGGAAAGACCCCGAAGATTGAGCATCATATAGTCCCATCTTGTTGCTGAATGTGGATTTTAAAATTTTATCAAAGGTGTTGGCTCTGAGGTTGGAGAAGTGCTGCCCGTCATTATCAAAGAGGACAGGTTGTATCAAGGGCCACATCTCCTCCAACAATATCAGGCAGGTATTGAATACGGTGCAAGTATGTCAACATAGGGCAATTCCAAGTTTGGTGGTCTCCCTAGATGCAGAAAAGGCTTTTGATCGGAATTGCTTTGGTTTAGGAGGGGTCTTCGCCAGGTGGGTGGCAGTGTTATATAAAGACCCTAAGGTGATGGTTATTACAAATGGGGTAAAGTTGAGTAATTTTGATGTGTAGAGCGGTAGCCGACAGGGCTATCCCCTGTCCCGCTACTGTTCACATTGGTACTTGAACCACTGGCGGACGCTATTCGGAAAGACACGGAAATAAGGGCACCAAAAGTGGGAGTTAGGGAACACAAAATCACACTCTATGTAGATGATGTCCTTTTGTTTCTAGTTAACCCAGAAAAGTCCGTACCCCGATTAATACAAAAAATTTATTTATTCAATAGCTTTTCGGGATATAGGATAAATTTCACAAAATCAGAAGTGATGCCCATCGGGGTGGGGATGTTGGTGCAGAAAGCTGGAGCGCAGAATGGAATTTCCCTTTAGATGGTCACAGAAAGGTTTTCCCTATCTAGGGATTTTTATTAATCCTCACTTCCGGCAGCTGTACCGAGCTAACTTTGCACAGCTGTTTGAGAGGATAAAGCAGGACTTGCAGCAGTGGGAGGAACTGTCCATATCATGGCTTGGCCGTATAGCCTTGATTAAGATGAATATTCTCCCTCGGTTGTTATATCCTATGAGGATGCTCCCACTTTTATTACCCAAACAGGTGCTGTGGAGGTTTGCGGGATGGCTTGGATCATTTATTTGGTGCCGTAGGCCCCCCTTAACTAAATTTACCAAGTTGCAACTTCTGCAGCATATGGGGGAGGCTGTGGATTTCCCAGATCTGAAGAAATATCAAATAGGCGCTCTGCTGTTATATGTGGGCGAATGGGTGTACAATGACCCAAAATTGATATGGCTAGTTGTGGAGGTCTCACAGTCCCCTCATAAAGTTGCTGTTCATGGATAAGATGAGATCGATAATTGAGCACTGGGAAAGTCCAAATATCATAAATACAGTAAAAGCATAGAGGATAATGCGGCAGGGTGAGGGCAATTTGCTTAAGACTTTGCCATTTACGCCATTGGGGGGAGCTCCAGGATTCAAGCCGGGGTCAGTGGTCTCCGGCTTTAGAGCATGGGAGGGTAATGGAATCTCCTGTCTGGGACATCTGTTTGAGGAAGAGGTCTTGATGTCTTTTAGCCAATTAGATCAGAAGTATGGAATCCCTAATAGGGACCTTTTCCAATATTTCCAAGTTAGGGATTATATACAGAAGAAAACCATGCTCTTGACCCAGCCCTACAAGTCGGATATAGAAAGTAGAGTACTCCGATGTGGGGACGCTCTCTCATTTAGTACCATATATCATCTGCAAAGAGGGAATGCCTGGGGGATATGGAGAGACTCCATGAGATTTGGAATCAGGAGTTAAGGGAGGAAATCTCATTGGAAACATGGGACAATATATGGGGGAATGTAAAGAAAATTTCAATATGCAATTTGGAACAAGCGATGCAATTGAAGATCCTCCACAGAGCCCATAAGGCACCAGAGAGACTAGCAAAGTTTAAGAAAGGATCTTCTCCAAAATGTCCCAACTATAAAAATAGTGTTGACATCCTTACACGTTGCTTTTCTTCCTGTCACAAGGTCCGCAGATACTGGGAAGCCATAGTGAATGAACGGGAGGGGATCCTGGGAATGGAAGTTAGGGGATCCAGTGTCCCTCCACTTAGGGCTACCAAATCTTCCCTCTTTAGATGAGCATGGGAAGAGATTATTCAACATTCTGATGCATTGTGCAAGGATACTCATCCTAATGAATTGGATATCAGAAAAGCCTCCAGATCTTGTAAGGTGGCGCAGACTTATGATGGAACACATCCCTCAGGATTACCTGACCAGTTTGGTGCATCAGGGAGCAGACATGGCAGCCCTTTCTAAATTATATAGAAATGGATTTGTCGGCGGTATTAATTAGGGCCTTTGTATAGCCACAAGGGCCGTATGTGATGGTACGGTGACCCGGAGAGAGGGCAGAGGCCGAGTAAATACGGGTATAATCACTGTCACCCCCCGTGGACGGGAGCCTTGATGGAAGTGCGGTGAGTGGAGTAATGTAATATAGTACAATGTAGTGTAATTTAGTTTTGGTGGATTCTAATTTAATTTAATGTTTTTTAAAATTTGAGTCTGTGCTAGTTTGGATTAATTTAAGTAAATAAGAGTTGACTACAATCTGGAGAATAGTAGGCAGTTTATTGTTACCGTTATTGTAACATAACATAGCGTGATATTATTCCTACTTTTCTGTAGTTTTGTACTTTAATAACTTCATTTTTCTTTTTATTCTTTCAGTTTGTGTTTTTGTAAAAAAAAGGAAAATTTTTTTTCAATAAATATATTCATTATAAAAGAAAATATTCTTCATTGTCCACTATACCACTTGTTTTAATGTCATCCTCAAACTTACTAATCATGTCCCCAAATTCTCATCAAAATCATTTATATAAATGATGTAAAACAGTGGACTAATTCTTGCAGCACCCCACTGGTCACAAGCCTCCAGTATGAATAACAATCCTCCACCACCACCCTCTGTCTCCTACCGTCAAGCCAATTTTGTATCCAGTTGACTTGCTCTTCCTGGATACCGTCTGTTTGAAACAATTATATTTAACAACAGTTAAACAATTGCGCACCATCAACACATAACTGTATGAGTTAAAACTCGAACCATCTCATAAACTTCCCTTTGCACACATCTACAGACAAACACAGGCTGCAAAAAAAAGGCGTTATCGGTGATGGGAAAAACTGGGAAGGCAGTTCAGTGGTCTCTGTCTAAAGGGTTTATGGAGATGGTCTTTTAGGCTTGTCAGAATGTGCTGCTTTGTGATCCACCTTCTCCAATAACTTTCACATTTTTTTAAGGAGGCTGGTTCACAATTGTAAAGTCTTTGGTTTACTGGATAAGAGTCATAGCTTACAGCAACTGCTGAAGGAAAAATAATCTGGTTCTCTTCAGTATTAAGGTGCTTTTTTTTACTGCATCGGAAACAATGGCTTTGCGGAGATCTGATGGCTTCCATTGCTGCCTGAGCAAGCAGTTGTGTAAATGGTACTTACAATGAATGCTGGGATACACTTTTAAAAATGCAGGAATCCTTGGTTTCTGATGCAGTTGTTTTTCCCATTTTGTGTGACCAACAGCAAAAATATGGAAAAATAAAAAGACACTGCCCTTAAATTAAATCAAAAAAATGAAGATAGTATGAAATTAGTGACCAGCATTTACTGGCTTCTTGAAGGCTCGACAAAGATGTTGACTGGTGAGCCAACTCCATGGGGTGGACCCAACACCCTACCCAACCTCGTGGTGTCCCAACATGGAGGCCTGGTCAAACCGAGAGCAAGGCCTCCTGAGAGTCTGAGGCCACGACCAGTATCGAGGACCCCACTGGGCACACCCACTTACCATCTGGAACTGCAACCCATCCACTCTGACTCCCGGCCAGACCAGAAGCAGCCATTTACTCAGGAAACATGGAAGATGCGCTGGCCTACAGGATGACACTTGAAACAGTATACTTCTGGCAAAAGTCCAAGCCATTGAAAATAAGTTGGATGAACTTAAAGCTAGACTCACCTACCAAAGAGAATTGTGAAACTGCTGTGTGCTCTGTTTTACAGAGGCATGGCTCACTCCTGCTTCACCTGATTGTACCTTACAACCTGAGGGCATCTCAATCACTGGGTGAACTGCATCACGTCCTTGGGTAAGGTGGTGGGGTCTGCCTCCTATCAAGATTTCCTGGTGCTTGGATGTGGTGACCCTGGTGACTTACTGCTCCCCAGACCTAGAATATCTAACGGTGAATTCCTGTTCCTATTACCTGCCGCAGGAGTTCGCTTCTGCTATCTGACAGCAGTTTACTTCCCAGTCCATGTGAAAGTGAAGAGTGCGCTTGATGAAATATACATCACCACAAATATCCTTCTTAAAAATGACAAAGTGATTGGCCCAAATGGAGTCCTCAGCCGTACACTCCGATCATTCGTGGACCTGGCATGGGTATTTGAAGACATTTTTAAACTCTCCTTACTATGATGTGAAGTTCCCACCTGCTTCAAGAAGATCAGTATTATCCAGTTGCCAAAGGAAAATCAGCCTTAATAACTACCACCCGGTAGCTCTGACATTTCTCATTTTAAAGTGCTTCAAGAGGTTGGTCATGGCACACATCAACCCCAGTCTTTTAGATTGCCTTGATCCATTACAATTCACTTACCATTGCAATAGGTCCACAACAGACTCCATCTCCCTGGTCCTGCATTCATCACTGGAACATCTGGATAACAAGGGCACCTATGTCAGACTCCTATTTATTGATTTCAGCTCCTCCTTCAATACTGTAATTCCAACCAAACGCATCTCCAAACTCCAAGTCCTAGTACTTTGCTCCCACCTCTGCAAATGGATCTTTGACATCCTGACCCACAGCTCACAATCAATTAGGATATGCAACAACATCTCTTCCATGATAATCCTCAACACTGGTGCCCCATAAGGTTGTGTGCTCAGCCCCTTACTACACTCAGGACTGGGGTCAAATTCAACTCTAACTCCGTTTACAATTTTGCTGATGACACCATTGTAGTGGGTCGGATTTCAAACAACGATGAGACCGAGTATAGGAAAGGGATAGACAGCTTAGTGTCATGGTGTGACAATAGTCTCTCCCTCAATGTCAGCAAAATGAAAGAGTTGGCCATTGACCTCAGAAAGTAGAGTAGAGGACACGTGCCTCTCTGTATTAATGGTGCTGAGGTAGAGGTGGTCAAAGCTTCATGTTTCTAGGAGTAAATATCACCAACAATCTGTCCTGGTCCATCCACGTAAACGCTACAGACAAGAAAGCACACCAATGTCTCTACTTCCTCAGAAGGCTAAGGAAATTTGGAATGTCTACAATTATTCCTTTCAATCTTTATAGATGCACCACAGATAGCATTCGGTCTGGATGCATCACAGTTTGGTATGGCAACTACTCTACTCAAGACCCTAATAAATGATAAAGTTGTGAACACAGGCCAGTCCATCATGCAAACCAGCCTTTCTTCCATTGACTCTAACAACACTTCCCACTGCCTTTGGGAAAGCAGCAAACATAAGCAAAGACCCTTTCACCCTGGTTATACACTTTTCCACCTTCTTCATCGGGCAGAAGATACAAAAGTTTGAAAATACATACCAACAGATTTAAGAACAGCTTCTTCCCTAGTATTATGAATAGACCTCTCCTATATTAGAGTTTATCTTTCTCTGCACTTTCTCTGTAGCTGTAACAGTTTATTCAGCATTCTGTTATATTAGCCTGATGTACTTATATAAGGTATGATCTGTCTGCTTAGCACGCAAAACAATACTTCTCACTGTATCTCGGTACATGTAACAATAATGAATCAAATTAAGGGAAAATGTTTACATCATTGCCCAGATTAATTGTAACTGAAAATATGTTGCTGGAAAAGCGCAGCAGGTCAGGCAGCATCCAAGGAGCAGGAGAATCGACGTTTCGGGCATGAGCCCTTCTTCAGGAATGAGGAAAGTGTGCCAAGCAGGCTAAGATAAAAGGTAGGGAGGAAGGACTTGGGGGAGGGGCATTGGAAATGCGATAGGTGGAAGGAGGTTAAGGTGAGGGTGATAGGCCGGGGTGGGGGTGGGGGCGGTCATCCCTTGTGGTTGGAGGGTTCCTAGGCGGAAGATGAGGCGCTCTTCCTCCAGCCATCGTGTTGCTATGGTCTGGCGATGGAGGAGTCCAAGGACCTGCATGTCCTTGGTGGAGTGGGAGGGGGAGTTAAAGTGTTGAGCCACGGGTGGTTCTGTTGGTTGGTCCGGGTATCCCAGAGGTGTTCTCTGAAACATTCTGCAAGTAGGCGGCCTGTCTCCCCATTATAGAGGAGGCCACATCGGGTGCAGCGGATGCAGTAAATGATGTGTGTGGAGGTGCAGGTGAATTTGTGGCGGATATGGAAGGATCCCTTGGGGCCTTGGAGGGAAGTAAGGGGGGAGGTGTGGGCGCAAGTTTTGCATTTCTTGCGGTTGCAGGGGAAGGTGCCGGGAGTGGAGGTTGGGTTGGTGGGGGGTGTGGACCTGACGAGGGAGTCACGGAGGGAGTGGTCTTTTCGGAACACTGATAGGGGAGGGGAGGGAAATATATACCTGGTGGTGAACCCGCACAGATTAATTGTAACCCAATGCCTTTACCTACCCAAGTACCTCACATCTTTCACCCTCATCCACTTGACACACTAATCTCTTACCTACTGACACCTGATGATGGCAACTCACCTGCCTCCTTATCCCCAAACTCACTTTGCATAAAACCCCTTACCCACCCTGAAATGTACCCTCTAACCACTTGACATCCTATTCCCCCACTCACCCAACTGCTGCCCATTTCCTACACCCACATCCAAACCCACTTACACACTTACCTTTTCACAGTGGCTGTCAAACTGGCCATAAGATATTTGAACTGCAGAATCTGGATTTCATCTCTGATATATGGATTGTTGTTTCCATGTTTATTCTGTCCATTCTTGGGTGCTGGCAGTTCTAAATTGGTCTCTGTCATTTTACAACATGAGGCTCCTGTCCAGGAAATTTCAGGCAGAACTGATCATGAGGTAAATGTGTATTTTGAAGTCTGATCAGGCTTGGGATTAGAGTTTCCAACCTGATTGGTATTTCTGTGTTAATGTGAGCAGGCAGGAAAAAACAGGTGACACCACAATCAGATCAGCCACAATCTTACAACAAACAACTTGAGGAAGCAAATGGACTACTCCTACTCCTACTCCTACTACTTTTGTTACTTTTTAAACTTCAGTCAGCAGTGGAACAGTTCTCTGCGTTCACTTCAACATGTAGTGAAAGCTAACTCCCTATCTCCCTCTATAGAAAACAATCTGAAATGTAAAGATGAGAAGCCACAGAAAGTAATTGTTCCTGAAATTAGTGGCTATTGCACAACTGAAACCATGGATTTTGTTCATCACACAATCTTACATACTTGTCATAATTTGGAAATATTATTTAAAAACTTAGCTACTATTAGGTAGCTTTTCAAACTCAGCCACACAACCTTACGTGTTTACCTTAATTTAGAAATATTGTTTAGTAGCTTAGCTACTGTTAAGTAGCTTTTCAAACTCAAATCTTACAGTTTATATATTAAAATGACTTTGCATTACCATAAAAACATTACTGGTTAACAAAAAAATATGTTTTTGAACCATAGCCTCGAAAGGATTTATTTTAGAACATTTAGACCAAGTTCACACTCACTTTGAAAGTCTTTATAGACACTTTGTCTTAAAAACATATAACAATTCTCTCAGTGCTTCTGTTCCTCTGATAGTGTTTCTGGTATTATTCTTCTATTAAAGATATGGCATAGAGGTGTTCAATTTTTAAAATCAATTAGGTTAAACTGAGTTTGAGCTTAGTCAGTTTTGATTTGCTTTAAATCTTATCTATTTTAACTTGATGAAAGTACTGCTGTAGGTTTTGTTTTAAGTGTTGCTGCTTTCAGAGTTTTCAGAAGTGTTGTGCATGTAGATAAGTGGTATAGACTATATTGAGCATTAGCTTGGGAACATAATTGCATAACCTTAGCACCTGAAAGATGATTGTTTCCCCTTTACTCCACTCATTGTTGCCCCAGACTCTGGTTCCAATTGCAAATCATTACTTCACTTAATCTATCACAGAGGCAACAACCTGAAAATCTCAATGTTGATTTTTCTCTCACTACTGTCTCTGTATTTCTCATAGAAACATAGGATCAAGAATATGTCAGTCAGCGCTTGAAGCCATTTTCGCCATGCAATCAGTTTAGACTTTCTAAATGGGCAGACCACAGACAGCAATGTGGAGGTCCAGGGGTCCTCTCCAGCCTGCCACTGGGATTCCAAATACAAGAGTTCCAAAATTCACTTGTGAACCTATCAGCAGCAAATGTAGGAGAGGCAGGAGCCATGGTGATGAGTCTGCTGGGGGTGTGTGGAAAGGTTACACAGCATGGAGGCATTATATAGGGTGCAACGTGGGCAACATTTCAGGAAGAGAAGACAAAATGCTTTCGATTAGATTACTTACAGTGTGGAAACAGGCCCTTTGGCCCAACAAGTCCACACCGACCGTCCAAAGAGCAAACCCACCCAGACCCATTCCTCTACACTTACCCCTTCACCTAACACTATGGGCAATTTAGCATGGCCAATTCACCTAACCTGCACATTTTTGGATTGGGGGAGGAAACCAGAGCACCCGGAGTAAACCCACGCAGACAATGGGAGAATGTGCAAACTCCACATAGACATTTGCCTGAGATGGGAATTGAACCCGGGTCTCTGGCGCTGTGAGGTAGCAGTGCTAACCACTGTGCCACCGTGCCGCCCACACAGTCCAAGAGAGGGAGCTGGTATGTCAGGAAAGGCAAATAATTTCTACGTTTTACTAATCTATAGCTTAGAGTTAATAGTATAGGAAATATAAATAACTTTTCTATTTGCCTTAAGTTTTTGTTAAGAGTAGTTGAACTTAAAATATGGCAGAGAAGCTCAGTCCTGTATGGTTCACAGCCTGCAGTATGTGGGGAGTCTTTGATGCTCCTAGATAATGCCAGCTGTAGGAAGTGCCACCGGATTGATGAGACTGAACGCCGTGTTTTGGAATTTGACCATTGGCTGTCGGCATTACAATGCATCTGCAAGGCTGGAAGTTTGGCGGATGGCACTCTTTAGATGTGGTCATCTTTCAGCTGAAGGAAGTGCAGTCAGGGAAGGAATGGTAACCACCAGCCAGAAGAATTGGAGTGGGTAGGCAGACAGATAGCCAAGAAAACTCCAGAGTGTGTCTCACTCAATTACAGATCTTCTGTTTTCGAAAACAGTGAGAGTGACTGTTCCTATGGGGAGTGCAGCTACAGCCCAGCTGCATAAAGCCAGAGGAGAAAAAGTGGAAAAGCAATCATAGAAAATTCAAAAGTGAGTGGCATAGAAGGGTACTTCTGCAGCCGCAGATGTGACTCCACGATGGTTGCCTCCTTGATGCCAGGGTCAAGGATATCACTGAACAGTTACATTCTGTAAGCAGGAGGACAGAAGTTAAGGTTCACATCGGTGCCAAAGCATGAGTAGAAAGAAGGATGAGGTTCTTCAAGTATACTTTAGAGAGCTAGGTAGCAGATTGCAAAGCACAATATGATCTCTCAATTACTCCAGGTGCCATGTGCTGGAAAGTGTAGCAGTAGGCAGATAGAGCAGATGAATGCGTGGCTGGATAGTTGGAACAGGAAGGAATGCTTTAGATTCCTGGATCATTGGGTCTGATTCTGGGGAAGGTGGGACCTGGCAGCGCAGTGGTTCAGTGGTTAGCACTGCTGTCTCATGGTGCCAGGGACCCAGAGACAACTATCTGTGTGAACTTTGCACATTCTACCTGTGTCTGCATGGGTTTCCTCTGGGTGCTCTGGTTTCCTCCCACATTCCAAAGATGTGCAGCTTAGGTGAATTGGCCATGCTAAATAACCCTGTAGTGTCCAGGGATGTGTAGGCTAGGGAGGTAAGCCATGGAAATTGCCAGGTTACCGGGATGGGGTGAGGGCGTGCTCTTCACAAGGTCATAGAATCATAGAATCCCTGAAGTGTGGAAGCAGGTCCAACGAGTCCACAGCGAACCTCCGAAATCCCACCCAAACCCATTCCTCATTACTCTACATTTACCCTGACAAATGCACCTAACCTACACATCCCTGAACATGATGGGTGGGACCGAAGGACCTGTTTCCACACTTCAGGGATTCTATGACCCTCATCCTATCCCGGTAACCCGGCAATTTCCATGGCTAACGTACCTAGCCTACACATCCCTGAACACTACAGGGTTATTTAGCATCGCCAATTTACCGAACCTGCACACCTTTGGAATGTGGGAGCAAACTGAAACACCCAGACGATACGCGTGCAGACACGGGGAGACTGTGCAAACTCCACACAGACAGTCACCTGAGGCTGGAATCGAACCAGGGTCCCTGGCGCTGTGAGGCAGCAGTGCTAACTATTAAGCCACCGTGCTAGTCAGTGTAGATTCAATGGGCCAAATACTCTATTTCTATACTGTAGGGATTCTGTACAAGTCTGATGAGTTGCACCTGAACCGCAATGCCACCAAGTTGCTTGTGGGGTGGCTTGCTACTGTAGTTGATGGAAGTTTAAACCAATTTGTTGGGGGATCCAAGATGGCGGTGATCTAGGAGGATTGCGTTGCAGAGCTCTGCACTACAGTATAAGCGGGACAAACTTTTAATCCATCCAACCCGGACCATTGCAATATCCTGGGACTCTGGCAAAGTCGTGGAGTCCAGGAAAGTGTGGAAAATCAACTTGTCTGGGCTTTTGCTGTCGAGAGAAAAGAAGGGAGGAGAAGCATCCAAGGCTGAGCCCGCGGCTCAACCTGCAGGATCCTCAGACTCGATTACCTACCAGACCCTGGTGAAGGAGCTCGTGAAATGTCGTGAGATGTTGGGTAAGCAGATAGAGATCGGGGCCAGCTTTTCTTCTATCATGTTGCAGAAGCACAAGCAGCAGCTGGGAGACCTGAAAAAAAGGATGGATGAGATTGAGCACAGGGTCACAGCGGTGGAAGCTGATACCAGTTCATCCAAGGATACGATCCTAGCCCTGGAGATGCAGGTCTGTAATTTGCATGACTAAGTGGATGACCTCGAGAACAGGGGCAGGAGAAAAAAACGTTCGGATCATTAGTCTGCTGGAGGGTAAGGAAGGTGAGAGGCCGCCAGAATTTGTTGAGGACTGGTTGCCGAAATTCCTTAAATTGGAGGCTGGAAGGAGAGGCTTGAAGATAAAGACGGTTCACCAGGTCACGGCGCGGAGGTCAGGTCAGGGTCAATGTCCTCATCCTCTCTTGGTGCGGTTTCATTATTATAAAGATAAGGAGAGCATCGTGGAAATTTCCAGAATGCAGGAGAGGGATCCGAAGGCCCTAATTTACGAGGGCTCTAAGATCATGTTCTACCAGGACTTCTCAGCAGCGGTGATCCAGAAAAGAAAATCTTATGATGCTGTCAAGAGAAGACTGAGGGAGCTTGGGATCCAGTATTCTGTGAAGTATTCGGCAGTGCTGCGAGTCACCCTAAATGGATCCATACATCTCTTTGACACGTCAGAGAAGGCAAAAGACTTTGTGGACAAATGAATTTAATCTGGACAATTTAGTATGTACAAATAATTGTTGTTTGGGTATGTCTTTGTTTTTGTTTAAAAAACAGAGAAAGTCCAGTTGGTACTTTCTTTTCCTTCTTTTTTGTTGGTAATAATCTGGTCTAAACTATGCTTGGCGGTGGTTGAGATGTGTACTTTCAATTTCTAAGATAAATTATACAAAGGATGGGTGAGGTATTTACCCTTTTGTTTTCAAATTCTCTTTCTTCACATTACTATTCCATTGTATTTTCTTTCTTTTCTGCTTGTGTTTGCAATGCGGCTCTAGCTAGGAGGAGGGAAAATGGTTGGGATGGCTAGATGCCTACGTATAGGCAGTTTATGCCCAGTTTGGTTATTTAAAAGGCATGGCTGCACTCTTGGCTTTGGGATGGGTAGTTGCTCCCTTTGGGCAGGGGGTGGGTTCCCCTATTCAGTGCCGGTGGCACTTTATATGTTAGTTTGCTTTTTGGTTCTTGTTGTATGTAATCTTTGATAGCTTTGTAGGTTTGTTAACTGTAGTGATTTCAGTTTATGTAGTTTTTATGTTTGATGGATCATGCGACAATGAGGCTCAGTGATTTGTGGTTCGAGTTCATTCTCTCTGGAATCTAAACGTTACTGCAGTAGATTATGGCTAAAGACTTGATTAAATAGTGTACTGGAACATCAAGCGGAGTCACTCGCCAATTAAGAGGAAGAAGGTACTTTCAAGTCTTAGAAAGGAGAAGGTGGATATTGCTTTGTTCCAGGGACACACTTGGATGATAGGGAACATTTGACACTACAGCAGAATGGCTTTGATCGGGTTTACTTTTCATCTTCTAATACCAGAAGTAGAGAAGTGGCTATATTGCTTAGGAGGAGTCTCGCATTTAAGTTACTAGAGTGTGTTAAAGACACACACGGGAGGTTTGTAATTCTCAAAGCTCTGATAAAGGGGGAAGAATATGGTGCTTTAAATGTTTATTGCCCTTTGGGCCATCCCCTCAAATTTCTGGTAGGTGTGTTTTCTTAATTGATCAGTCTCAAGCCCCGGCATATCATTATTGGGGAAGATTTTAACTGTCTTATGGATTCCACGGTAGACACGTTGCCCAAGGGCCCCTCAAAACCCTCTGTACAACCTAAACAAATAGTGGATGTGTGTGTGGAGTTAGGGTTGATGGATGTTTGGAGGCATTTTCACCCTACAGGCAGAGATTTTATGGGGTTTTTTTCCAATCCACACAAATATCACACCAGGATTGATTTATTTCTGACCCCGTGGCAACCCTGGACTTGGTGGCATCTTGTACGATATTTCCGTCTCCAATCACACTCCAGTGTACCTTATGGTTAAGATTAAGGACGTTACATTGGATCCGAGGCACTGGCGAATGGATCCCTTTATCCTTAAGGATAATAGTTTTGTGGAGTACTTCTCTAGGGAATTTCGGATGTTCCTAGACATTAATTCAGGCTCGGTTCGTAGTCCATCCGTCCTTTGGGAAACTGTCAAAGCCTATGCCAGGGGGTTAATTATTTCCTACTCTGCCAGTAGTAAGTGACAGAAGGGTGAACAGCAAGTCTCCTTGAAGCACGGTTGAAGGCAGAGGATTACGGTGCTGCGATCTGCATTGAATTCTGTGCTCACGCATACAGCAAACAAGGAGCTTTAGTTTTGCAAAGCAAAGGTTATATGAGCATGGTGCCAGGCCAGGCAAATACTTAGCATATCTCACCAGGAAAAGGAGCGCCCCTCAAGCCATCACGGTGATTAGGGAAGGGTCTGGGAACCTAATATGTGATTCCAAAAAGATTACTGTGACATTCCAGAAATTATACTCTGTTATACCAGTCTGAGGGTTGTGAGGAGAGGCGGGCCAAAATGGAATCCTTCTTCAAGGATCTGGAGTTTCCAGGCGTGACCCCCGAACAACAGCTTTTCTCAATGTCTCCTTATCAGAGCATGAGGTGCAGGAGGCTGTGAAGCAGCTTCAGATTGGAAAGGAGCCCGGTCCTGACGGACTTCCCAGTGAATTCTGTAAGGAACTCACTGTCTGAAAGGCTGGTAGAGGTGGAAACTATCACAACATTTATGGGGTATTTAGATGAACAATTGAAATGCCATAGCATGCAAGGCTATAGACAAGTGCAGTAGAATGAGAATGACTAGGTGCTTGATGACCATCACAGGCACGGTGGGCCAAAGAACATCTTTCACATTGGAGAACTCAATGACACTCTGACCATATTTGTTTGTTTAATCCACTGAGCGCATCAAAGGCATGCAGCAGCCATTGCAGGGAATGCAAACGAAGCCTTCCAGGGAAAATGAGAAACTTAACTCCAAACTGAATCAAAGCATTCTGAGATTATTAGTCTACAAAACAGCCAACCAAAATCCACATTCAAACCCATCAGCAAATAATGGGAACACTCTCGGGTTCTTTCAAGAAGCAATGGCCCAAACTACAGAAGTACTGGTGCTGAAAGAAAAGCTTAACATCATGAATCAATGGAACTTTAACTCTTCAAAACATAACAAGAATTAGAGAAGTTGAACTACTTAAGAGACTGCTAGACTCGTAGAATCATACAGCACGGAAACAGACTCTTTGGCCCAACTCATCTGTGCTGACCAAATTTCCCATTTGCCTACATTTGACCCATATCCCTCTAAGCCTTTCCTATTCGTGTACCTGTCCAAATGTCTTGAATGCTGTAACTATACTTGCATCTACTACTACCTCTGGCAGTTCATTCCACATATGAACCACCCTCTGTGTGAAATAATTGTCCCTCAGGTGCTGTAAAATTTAAAAATCCCAGCTACTAACAATCACACAACACAAGTCACAGTGTCAATATCTGAAACAGTCTCCATAATACTGTATATTTTGAGTGATTATAAACTTAAAAAAAACTTCAGACAAAAAACTTGGTCAACAATGGATAAAGTTACATGATGTATAAAAGGCTGTGTGGTATCTAGCCAGTTATTAGTAGATCAACAAACACTAGGACCTGGCATTCTGCTTCCCACTCTGGACTACATTTCTCCCTGGTGCCTTGCTCCCTGCTTCATTTGAGATGGGGGGGGAGGGTAGGCAGCAGTGGAGTGGGGTGGGTGACAGGTCTGAAAGTTAGCTAGGGAGTTTGTGTTTCTCATATAATTTTAATTCAATATTCAATGTTTTTATATCCCATCCACCACTTCCATATTGCCTGTTCAACTTGTTGGTTTATTTTTGTTACTACAGTGAAATAACTCCACATTGGCTGGTATCCTATCACCACGTCACCCTTTATTACAAGTGGAAAGTCCTTGACTCTGGCACAGCCTCGTCAGAGTCAGCACCCTGGAGTGTCAGAATCGCTGACATGCCTCTTTTTTCTGTCAGCCAGGGCTCCGTGATTGAACCATCTTAACAGGGAACTCCTATTTTAAGATGTTCAGCTGGCTGACCTGGTTACCATCATTACATACATGATTGTCACAAGTTTCCATGTTGTTAATTTGATTAGTTAATCTGTATAAAATTGTATAATGTAAGCATCCCTGAGTTGCAAACTCAGCCCTGAGTTGCAAACATGTTCCTTGAACAAAATTTCATTATTCCTATGGTTATTATTACTAGGTAAGAGATATGGTATAAAGGCTAGAAATGTCTTTGCATATAAAGTTCTGATACTGTGGAACTTACCTCCAGTTTTAGTGGTTCGGACAGAAACATTTAAAAATAAAGCATATTTGGTGGATTCTGATAAAAATAATTGAGATGAAAGAGCAAGTTGGATAAACCTGATTAGAAAATTTGCATGCATGACATAGACTACTTATGCCAAATGGTGTGTTTTCAGATTGTAACTTGTAGCTGCTATGAATGCTTTCAGCACAAGGAAGTTAATCTAGTACAATACTGTAAACAGGAAATTGCTCAACTGCATTGTACAATCTCTGCAGTCACAAGATATACGTGAGTGTTTATTTGTACTCGGTCATTTATTCAAGCTGCCTGGTGATGGCGTAAGTTTCCTAACGGAATGAAAAGTACACACCAAAGTCTGATTAACAAATGCATGTGACTTTGTTTTATACGCTGAGTGTATTTGACTGGAAGTAATAGCACCCAAGTCATTTATGTGAACAGTTGAAGCTGTAATCACTCAAGATCACCATGTGATCCTATTTCTTTTATGAGAATTATTTCAATCATGGGGAACATCATCAATATGAGATGTCATTTAATTTTGCTATAATAACTAATATTTACAGTTGGTTAGGTTATCGTAATATGGTCATTACTAGATAGCAGGCAGCAGCAGCTGAACAAAATGGTAAAAATGTTAATTCATGTACATATTAAACACAGTCATCATTAAAATGTCTGTAGTCAACTCACTGAAAGCCCTTTTTGAAAGCATCGCAGAGATATAATTTCAGTTCAATAGGTCACTGATTTTAAAGGAAGAAAAGACAATACAGTTATACATCAATTTTAATGACATCTTGTGTAAGATTATGCTTTTGCACTGTTTGTTACTATATCATGTGTAAGAAAACAATGGAACAAAGGCTAATCATTAAGATAGTACTCAAATGTATTTTGGTATTAATTTAAACTCACAAAACTATCATATAAAAGTAATTATAAATCTATATACATATGTCAGTTAATAGCCACCCCAAAATAATTGGAAGCTGTTTTCAAAGAGACTTCTTGTTAAGACATTGATTTAATCTCTAATAAGTGATGCTTGTTAATTAGAAATAATTGTATAATGGGTACATTTCCTTTACAACTGGGTCATTTTTAATAAAAGCTCATGAAACTGGACACTAGTGATTTGTAAATTCCCACAGGCACACAGCACCCAGAGGATAACTCCTTCTCTGCTTCAAGATAATCATGGTAAATTCTCAGCAGCTAATGAACCTCTATGTTCTAGTTTTGTTAATTATTACAGTGATCTTTATGATTGGTTTAACACTCACAAGACAAAATGTTCCATCAATATAATAGTGATAAGGATGTTTCTTCTGTTTGGCTGCTCCCCAGATTTCAGAGCAACTTGCCTCCACTCAGATTCCATGTGTTCTGAAGTGGCTGATAAGTCCAAGGGCACAATCTGATGACTCTACCACATGTGGCCATTGAAGGGTCAAGACGCTGAGGTGTTTGGAGGTTTCCATGCTTTCTCCTAAGCTGTGACTTTGCCTCTTGGTGCTTCTGACAAATTCTTTTGATCTGTTTGTTGAATCTTCTCCAATTTGATTTATTACAGGCCAGGGACTCTCATAGGTCAGCAGAGATGTTTGGCCTCTACAGGGATGCTTTGGGGCCATCCTAAAGTGTTTCTGTTGTCCTCCAGGGAGGGTCCTACAGTGACAAGCCCCTAGTAACATAGTTATTTTGGGATGCTGGTGGCAGGCATATGAATGAAGTGTCTCGCTCAATGGAGTTGACTTGAAAGTTATAAGTTTCTTAAGAATGTTCAGTCTCTATACTGCTCTTAACACTGTGACTACAGCAGTGCTGTAAGTCATGGTACTGGATCCTCAGCTATTTATAATCCTGATGTAGACAAAGGTACAAAGAGTACCGTATCTAATTCTGCTGATGATGCAAGACTAGATAGGGAGTCTAAGCTGCAAAAATATGAGTTTGTGGTGCAGTGATAGAATCCATGCCTCTTTGGTCTTGAGGTAGGAATACAAGTTCCACTTGAGCCAAAGGTGTGCAATAACACCTGTGAATGGATGGATTAGGAAAACAAAGGTGAGCGACACTCACCATCCTGATTTGGAAATATAGAATTGTTCCATCACTGCTGCTGAGTTGAAATCCTGAAATCCCTCCCTAATATCATTGTGAGTCTACTGATACCAAATGGATTACAGTAGTTCAAGAAGGCAGCTCATCATCACCTTCTCAAGGGCAATTAAGGATATGCAATGACTGCTGATCTAGCTAGCTATGGCCATATTTCCTGAATAAATTTAAAGAAAGGAGGATACAAAAAGGCTGCAAAAAAAATAAACAGGTTAATTGAATAGATGACAAGATGGAGCGGGGAAGTGTCAGATTATTCACTTTGGTAGCAAGAATAAGAAAAATAATATTTTTTAAAGGATAAGAGCCAATGGGCTGAATCTTACTATTTTTAGCGAAGTGTGCATTCTGCCAAGTGTTTGGTGTGATTCCTGCAGTGATGCCCAGTTAATTTCTCACCTTATCTCATCAAACAGGCCTCATTAACTATCTACCCTCCTCCTATGGTCTCCTTCTCATCCAACGCTCATCTTACTACATACCACTCTTGGAAAACATGCCACCCATTGGATACCTAACTAGTAAGTGGCATCCCTTGTATTAGTGCCATCTTTAAAATGTCACTGAATATCACGGTAAGTGTTGGCAATCTGGCGTTGCCCCCTCACCTACAATGTCATAACAGAGCAGCCTCGAAGCCATGCTGCCCACAATAATATATCCAGCTTGGCCAAGACTCCCTCACACAAACAACCCAATTCTCTCACCTCAAACATAGCTTAGCCACCGGGCTACACAATTTATAAGTCCTTAGTTACATGCTGTCTAAACACCCTCTCTAAGTCCCCACTAGGTGATTCATATTGCCAGTGGATCCAAAGAAAGGGAATTCATGCATTGCCTACAGGGTGACTTTTTGGAACAGGTTGTGATCCACAAGGGAGCTGACTATTCTGAACTTGGTGCTATGTAACGAGCCAGACTTTATAAAAGATCTTAAAGTCAGGGAACGCTTAGGAGGCAGCGACCATAATACGGTAGAGTTCAGTCTGCAATTCGAAAGAGAGAAGGCAAAATCGGATGTAATCGTGTTACAGTTAAATAAAGGTAGTTACAGGGGCATGAGAGAGAAACTGACAAAAATTGACTGGAAGCAGAGCCTAGTGGGGAAGACAGTACAGCAAGAATGGCAGGAGTTTCTGGGTGTAATTGAGGAAACAGTACAGAGGTACATCCCAAAGAAAAGAAAGATTGCCCGGAGGGTGGGAGGGGGAGGCAGTTTAGACAACCATGGCTGACTAAGGAACTCAGGAAATATATCACAGAAAAAGCGAGAGCCTATAATGTGGCCAAGAGCACTGGAAAATCAGAAGATTACAAAAACAAACCGAGGATAACAAAGAGAGAAATAAGGAAGGAGAGGATCAAATATGAAGGTAAGCTAGCCAGTAATATTAGAAATGATAGTAAAAGTTTCTTTCAATACATAAGAAACAAACGAGAGGCAAAAGTAGAGATTGGGACACTCCAAATTGATGTAGGAAGGCTAGTGATGGGAGATAAGGAAATAGCTGAAGAACTTAATAAATACTTTGTGTCAGTTTTCACAGTGCATAGAACATTGAACATAGAACATGACAGCGCAGTACAGGCCCTTCAGCCCTCCATGTTGCACCGCCCTGTCATACTAATCTGAAGCCTACACTTTTCCATGTACGTCCGTTTGCCTGTCCTATGACGACTTAAATGCACTTAAACTTGGCAAATCTACTACCAACGCAGGCAAAGTAAAGAAACTACCTCTGACATCTGTCTTATACCTATCCCCCCTCACTTTAAAGTTGTGTCCCCTCCTGTTTGCCATCCCCACACTTGGAAAAAGGCTCTCCCTGTCCATCCTATCTAAACCACTGATTATCTTGTATGTCTCTATTAAGTCACCTCTCAACCTTCTTCCCTCTAACAAGAACAGCCTCAAGGCCCTCAACCTTTCCTCGTAAGACATTCCTTCCATACCAGGCAACATCCTAGTAAATCTCCTCTGCACTCTTTCCAAAGCTTCCACATCCTTCTTATAATGCGATGACCAGAACTGTACACAATACTCCAAGTGTGGCCGTACCAGAGCTTTGTACAGCTGCAGCATAACCTCCTGGTTCCGGAAATTAATCCCTCTATTAATAAAGGCCAAATCACTGTATGCCTTCTTAACAACCCTGTCAAGCTGGGTGGCAACTTTCAGGGATCTGTGTACATGGACACCGAGATCTCTCTGCTCATCTGCACTCCCAAGAATCCTACCATTCCAATACTTTGCATTCCAATTACTCCGGCCAAAGTGTATATCACCTCACACTTGTCCACATTAAACTCCATTTGCCACCTCTCAGCCCAGTTCTGCATCCTACCTATGTCTCTCTGCAACCTACTACATCCTTCGTCACTATCCACAACTCCACTGATCTTAGTGTTGTCTGCAAATTTACTAACCTACCCTTCTAAGCCCTCATCCAGGTCATTTATAAAAATGATGAACAGCAATGGACCCAACACCGACCCTTGCGGTACGCCGCTAGTAACTGAACACCAAGATGAACATGTTCCATCAACTACAACCTTCTGTTTTCTTTCAACAAGCCAATTCCTGATCCAAACTGCTATGTCTCCCACAATCCCATTCCTCTGCATTTTGTATAATAGCCTATTGTGGGGAACCTTGTCGAACACCTTGCTGAAATCCATATACACCACATCAACCGGTTTACTCTCATCTACCTGTTTGGTCACTTTGTCAAAAAAGTCAATAAGATTCGTTAGGCACGACCTCCACTTCACAAAGCCGTGTTGACTGTCCCTGATTAGATTATTCTTTTCTCGATGGTTATAAATCCTATCTCTTATAATCTTTTCCAACACTTTACCAACAACTGAAGTGAGACTCACTGGTCTGTAATTACCAGGGTTGTCTCTACTACACTTTTTGAACAAGGGAACCACAGTGCAGGACATGAATAATATCCCAACAATTAAGGAGAGTCAAGGGGCAGAGTTAGGTATGGTGGCCATTACAAAGGAGAAAGTACTTGAAAAGCTAAAAGGTCTAAAAATTAATAAATCTCCTGGCCCAGATGGGCTACATCCTAGAGTTCTGAGAGAGGTGGCTGAAGAAATACCGGAGGCGTTGGTTGTAATCTTTCAAAAATCACTAGAGTCAGAGCAAGTCCCAGATAATTGGAAAATGGCTGTTGTAACCCCCTTATTCAAGAAAGGATCAAGACAAAAGATGGAAAATTATAGGCTGACTAGCCTAACCTTGGTTGTAGGTAAAATTCTAGAATCCATCGTTAAGGATGAGATTTCTAAATTCTTGGAAGTGTAGAGTCGAATTAGAACAAGTCAGCATGGATTTAGTAAGGGGAGGTCATGTCTGGCAAATCTTTGAAGAGATAACAAGTAGGTTAGACTGGGGAAACCCAGTGGATGTTATCTACCTGGACTTCTAAAAGGTCTTTGACAAGGTGCCTCACGGGAGGCTGCTGAGTAAGGTGAGAGCCATGGTGTTCGAGGTGAGCTACTGGCATGGATTGAGGATTGGCT
This sequence comes from Chiloscyllium plagiosum, assembly GCF_004010195.1. Classification (NCBI taxonomy): domain Eukaryota; kingdom Metazoa; phylum Chordata; class Chondrichthyes; order Orectolobiformes; family Hemiscylliidae; genus Chiloscyllium; species Chiloscyllium plagiosum. The sequence continues at coordinate 36,688,934 of NC_057711.1, read as the reverse complement.
GTCTGACAGAGGCAGAGAGTTGGAATAAAAGTTTCTTTTTCAGAATGGCAGCTGGTGACAAGGGTGTCCCGCAGGGTTCAGTGTTGGGGCTGTAGCTGTTCATTCTATATATAAATGATCTGGATGTAGAGACTGGGGGCATTCTGGTGAAGTTTGTCAATTATACGAAGTTAGGTGGATAGGCAGGTAGTGGTGAGGAGGCTGCCAAAAGATTTAGACAGTTTAGGAGAACTGTCCACGAAATGGCTGATGAAATTCAATGTGAGCAAATGCAAGGTCTTTCACTTTGGAAAAAAGAACTTAGGCATGGACTATTTTCTAAACAGTGAGAAAATTCATAAACCCAAAGTACAAAGGGATCCAAGAGTACTAGTACAAGATTCTCTAAAGGGTGACTTGCAGGTTAAGAAAACAAATGTAATGTTGTCATTTATCTCAGGAGGTTTGGAATTTAAAAGCAGTGATGTGCTACTGAGACTTTATAAAGCTCTGGTTAGGCCCCATTTAGAATACTGTGTCCAATTTTGGGCCCCACACCTCAGGAAGGACATACTGGCACTAGGGCGTGTCCAGCGGAGATTCACATGGACGATCCCTGGAATGGTAGGCCTAACATACAATGACTGGCTGGGGATCCTGAGATTGTATTCATTAGAACTTAGAAAGTTGAGGGGAGATCTAATAGAAACTTACATGACAATGCATGGCTTAGAAAGGGTGGACACTGGGAAATACGGAGATACTCGGACTCGTGGGCATAGCCTTAGAATTAGAGGGGGTCAATTTAGAATGGAAATGAGGAGACATTTCTTCAGCCAGAGAGTGGTGGGCCTCTAGAATTCATTGCTATGGAGTGCAGTGGAGGCTGGGACATTAAATGTCTTCAAGACAGAGATTGATAAATTCTTAATCTCACAAGGAATTAAGGGATACGGGGAGAGTGTGGGTAAGTGGGTTGAAATGCCCATCAGCCATGATTGAATGGCAGAGTGGACTCGATGGGCCAAATTGCCTTACTTCCACTCCTATGTCTTATGGTCTTAGTCTGTCTCTAATAGAGTAATGTCACACACAGGAAACCAATAAACAATTCAGAACATAAGTTTTAATTAACAACCAGCAAAAGTGAACACAAAATGAGTGAACAGACTGACTCAATACAAACCAAATACTGGCATCATAAACAATGATTATTTGATAGCTATTGATAACTTTCGGGACCCAGCTAGAACCAGATATCAATCAGGTAGTCCTGTGAATAAAATGTAGGACAAATCCAACCCAGCCAATCACTCTCCACTCAGTCTACTCTCAAACATTCTCAATTCCTATCAGGGTCACTCAACTCCTGACCTCATCACAACATTGATTTATATATAGATAAAAGAGCTGAATTGCTGAGGTGAGGTGAGAATGACTGCACTTGACATCAGGCTGCAATTGACCAAGTGTAGCATCAAGGAGTCCTAGCAAAACTGGAATCAATGGGAATCAGGAGTAAACTCTCCTGTGGTTGGAGTCATACCTGACACATAGGAAGATGGTCGTAGTTGTTGGGGGTCAGTCATCTCAGATCCAGGACACATCTGCAGGAGTTCCTCACAGTAGTGTCCTAGGTCTAACCATCTTCAGCTGCTTCATCAATGATCTTCCCTCCATCATAAGGTCAGAATTGGGGATGTTCACCAATGATTGCACAATGTTCAGTACCATTCATGACTCCTCAGATACTGAAGCAGTCCATGTTCAAATGCAACAAGATCTGGACAATATTTGAGCTGACATGTGGCAGGTAATATTCATGTCACACAACTGCCAGACAATGATCATCATGAATAAGAGACAATCTAACCACCATCCCTTGGCATCCAACAGTGTTACCATCACTGAATTCCCCACTATCAACATCCTGAGGTACTGAAGGCTAGTGCTCAAGAACCTGCTGTTGCCCTAGCCAAGCAATACAGTTACAACACTGGCATCTACCCGACAATGTGGAAAATTGCCCTATACATAAAAAGCAGGACAAATCCAACTCGGCCAATTACTGCCCAATCAGTCGACTGTCAATCATCAGTAAAGTGATGGAAGGGGTCATCGATAGGGCTATTGACCATTGACCAGAAACTCATCTGGACTGACCACATAAACACAATGGCTAAAGAGCAGGTCAGAAGCTAGTAACACTGAAGCGAGTGACTCACCTCCCGACTCCTCAAAGCCTATTGACCATCTACAAGGCCCAAGTCAGGAGCATGGAAGTGAATACTCCCCACTTGCCTGGATGAGTACAGACCCAATAACAGTTAAGATGCTTGACACCACCCAGGACAAAGCAGCCCGCTTGATTGGCACTGCATCCATAAGCATCCCTTCCCTCCACAACTGATGTTCAGTATCAGCAGTGTGTACAATCTATAAGATGCACTGCAGAAATTCACCAAAGATCCTCAGACAGCACCTTCCAAACCCATGACCACTTCCATCTAGAAGGACAAGGGCACCACCTTCAAGTTCCCCTCCAAGCCACTCACCATGCTAACTTGGAAATATTTCACCATTCCTTCACTGTCACTGAGTCAAAATCCTGGAATTCCCTGCCTAATGGCATTGTGGGTCAACCCATAGCAGGTGGACTGCAGCAATTCACCACCTTCTCAAGGGCATCTAGATACGGGCAATAAATTCTGGCCACCCAGCAATGCTCACATCCCACAGTTGAATAAATAAAAAGGACCCCTATAAGATTCCACATTATCAAATGACTATATACCAAGGCTTGGAGAAGCACAACTATTCATTCTGCTCCATAGGTAACCTGATATATTATTTTTGAAACCTACTCAGCTCCCAGGCCTGCAGGTAATGGTCCAGCTTACTGTCCCCTACCTAATATTTGTATTGGGAGGTGGTTGGGATCTTGTGATCTATAAATTTAAGCAATTACAGCAATTTCTCTCCTGGAATTTATGCTCAGAATGATATTCTTCACTGGATTTTTATGGTAGGGATTGGGAAGGTTAATGGGATGGGGAGAAAGTGAGGTCTGCAGATGCTGGAGATCAAAGTTGAAACTTTATTTCTGGAACAGCACAGCAGGTCAGGCAGCATCCAGGGAACAGGAGATTCGACGTTTCGGGCACAGGCCCTTCTTCAGGAATGGGATGGGGACTGAGTGCCTACAATTGGGTGTAAAACAATGGGAAAGCAATCAGATTATGTCACCTCATTGCTGTTTAGCCAATGGTGTGCAGTTAAAAGCTTGATGTTGGGATCTGCAATAGACAAATAGCCAGAGCAGGATTCCAAACCAGTTTCCCCACACAATCACCACTACTGCATTAATTTTTCTTTAGATGTGGAAGTGAAGGGGTTGAGGAACAGAATATTCAGGTGAGGGTCTCTAAGTGATTTTCCAAAACTCGATATATCACAAATTAACACTGCCCCAGGGATCAATTAAATGTATTTTGTATTTGTTTTTGAGAAAGCAAACTGTTTAGTGTAATTTAATCACAGACTCCTTTTTGATTTTCAATTGATACCTTTTGGCTTTAGGGAGCTCTTTTTTCATTCAGTTAACACGAAGAGTTCAGGATTCCATTTATCTCAGTTCCTCGGTACTTTATCTCAAATAAATATAAATCCAAGTTTACAGCTGATCATATCCTTGAAAGCCTTCGTCTCACTACCCCTAACCTATTCCAGAGAGTCACTACCAATTTGTGCCTTGAACATTATGATTTCAGGATTTTTTGTACTTACTGATTTTCTCCCCTACATTGTAAAACATCAATCTCATTGGAATTTTTCATATTCACATGTCAAATAAGATCATTCTTAAGTTGTCACCTATTTATTGCTTGTGCCAGCCTTTTAGGAGCTTTTTGTCAGCATTTGCTGGGATTCAAGCTTGACTTTCCTACATTTGGTATCTGGTAGAGGTTGCTTGTTGCTTAATTCAAAACTGATTTCCTGAGTAAATTTCAGCCTCTGTCTCCTTCTGTCCTTTCCCTCTTAAATTCAATTTCTCCTCATCAGAATATAGTAAAGCACTTCTACTTTCCAATTGCAATCTTGAATTCTGATACAGCTTTAGTGAAATTCTGTTGCATGTATTATAACTAGTGGCTTGGTAGTACAGAACATGGTTATTATTATAAAAGGTATATTTTGTCGAATATTTATATCTTGCAGTCATCAGGACTTTTGCATGAGTACCAATTTGGGAGAAAACCAACTCTGTATGAAGAGAAGGTGCTGATTAATTGGCGAGTTGAGTCAGATTGGTAGAGGTGTTGTCATGGAGAATGCACACATTAATGCTGATTGACAGTTAACAGCCAGGCTCTGTTTAAGTTTTAAACCTTGAAGGTTTAAAGGGAACACAGAAGCAAGGAAATTTATCATTGGAAGAGCTGAAACAGTAAGCATGGGAGAGACACAACTTGTAAATAAGGAGCTGTTACTCACAGATTCTGCGTCCACCAGGGTCACTGTTTGAATTCGTTGCCTGCTTCTCTGATTTTTACTGTGATTTGTGAGGTTCTGTGACCCAATTTGCATGCCATTGTTATGCATTTTGAAGACTTCATGGCCCACTAAAATGAAAGTGAGATTTATGGATCATGAAACTCCACATGCTAGAGTTTGTCCACACTTCAGTGATAGGCAGGTATTCAGGAAGCTATCTTCCCATTGCCATGTGATCTTACCAGGGATGAAAGACATTTAGACATCTTTCCCAACCAAAGCTCAATTAATCCATATTTGTTGTCAATTACCATTTTCTTGAACTACCTCTGCTGGCATTTATCCATGTCTGAGGGACCTTCATTATGAAGGGACACTGCCAGATAAACTCTGGAAGCTATCTGGAGTCCCCTAATCACCACAAAATCCAGCCCAAAGATTTGAATGAAGATGTTTGATCAGTTAGCTGCCTGAAAGAGACATGCTGGCAACATATTTTCTTCAATTGCCCTTGGTCGCGGGGAGGGGAAAGGAAATCGGCCAGAGTTTCCCTTCCTGGTTGCTACCAAGTGACCCTTTGTGCAAAGCATAGGTGTGTAGGCTGTCGGTGAGAATAGAATCAACTGTGATGTACTGAGAAATGAAGAATGAATCAATGAAGAATATTTGAGGTTCTGTGCTGATACAGAAGCTGATGGCTTTGGTCTCAAACCCCAAAATGACCCAGTAGAAGAGAATACAAAATTGGAATTGCACAGAAAGAATTTCAATGCTCAATATAAGGAATTTCAGGAGAACTCCATCCCAATCACCTTGTTCAGAGAGTCTCTCTACTATCACTTCCTGGGCAGTTGTTCTTGCATTTGATATTCAAGATGAATATTTTGCATATTTTGCAATGGCATTGGGGAAGGGAGGGAGTGCAGAGGAAGATAGTTGGAGTGCACTCCACCTGATTTACTGTTCAAACAGACATAGTAAAAATGTATTTAAAGCAATTTATTAAAGCTTTGGAGGTATTTTTCCTCACACATTTTTGATCTTCTACAGTGGTGTGGGATTTGCTACCAGCAGCATATTTACTCTTGACATTAATCGTTAGAATCCATAGAATCTCTACAGTATGGAAACAGGCCATTCAGCGCAACTAGCGCACATCGATCCTCCAAACAGCAACACAGGGTATTTCCCATGGCTAATGCGCCTAACCTACGCATTCCTGGGAATTATGGGGCAATTTAGCAAGGCCAATCCATCTAACTTGCACATCTTTGGATTAAGACTTTTAATGTAAGAACTAGACTTAGTAACATGGTATTGGAGACAACAGACATTTATTACAGCTCTTGAAATGCTACACTCACAGTTATTTCATGTAGTGGACTAAGGATAAGAAATTCGGTTACAAAGAATAGTATGCTTTCATCAGCACAACATATTCCTAGAGGCCTCAGTTAAGGTGGAGTCTGAGACATTTATACCATCAGATCTCATGCTATGATATGGTGATGATATTATGAGTATATGTCTTCAAGTTATGTTGCATATTAGCTGTGAGACAGAACATAATAATTTTCATCATGAGATGCAACAATTGTTCACTTATCCTAAAACTCACCCTCATTGCATCTGTTCATTCACTTTTCACTCCACTGACCATGAATATTCCTGATGAAGGGCTTTTGCCCGAAATGTCGATTCTCCTGCTCCTTGGATGCTGCCTGACCTTCTGTGCTTTTCCAGCACCACAGTCTCGACCCTGACCATGAATATGACCAATCCATGACCACCAATATTCACTTTGCACAGCTTCAGTGCTGACATCATTCAGCAGTTTTCTGAGATGCTGAATGACCTATAACCCAACCAGATATATTCAAACTTGCACTCTTTTTTTTCCCAAAAGTAAATTTCAAATGTCTACCTGTAAAATTAAACATGGGATATTAAATGGTAAAAACAACATTAACTTCATCCTAAGGTGTGGATCCCAAAATTAATCTGAACACGTTTATACAGGAACGTGCCAATTATAGAACCATCATACTCAACTTCATAATAATTCAGATTTGAAATTAATCAAACTAAACATAACTTATGTTTTGGGAATAAGCTGGTTTAAATAAGAAGCATAAATGTAATAGTTATAGACTCTTTTTTAGATCATTGACCGAGGATGGATTGAATGACCTTCATCATCCCTATGTACCTTGTGATTTTCTGATATTTTTCTCTTCAAAATGTTAGCATTGGGATAAAATGCTTAGGACCACTGCCTTTGAAGACCAAAAATGTACATAGCAAATGCCTGCAATTAGGAACCGAATGACCTTCTTTCTTAAATAACTGAGAGAGTATCCGCAGCTAACATCAAGGTCATGACTATATACAAACACAACCTTAATAGCCCCATTATGTTAGACATTCATAAAGCTGCATGTGAAATGAATGTAAAGGTGATGTTTTTATAGCCTGACCTGGAATAAAAATTAGTTTTAACTCATTTGACTAATCTAAGGTGATCACATCAGATTTAGAGAAGTATGCATGAACAAAGCGAGAAAATTCAAACTATCCAGCGGTGCTGAGTCACATAACTTGTAGGCACATATTAATATCAAACATGAAAACCAGTAGATTAGTGCAGTGCAAATGAAATCTGTCTCAAAGATACTTTATTGAAATTTGTCAGTCCACAATATATTTAGATCTTTCAGGACTGTTAAATGCCTCAATTGATGGCATGAGTTTTAATCTCCAAGAACTTTTCTTTGGAACTTATAAAGATTTAAAGTTACTAGTGTTTAGAAACGTCTCAATGATAGAGAAAATAAATTCCCTGGAGAAACAGCCAATGTTTACAGAAAAAAGTCAGAACCTTTACAAAGGATTCTTAGATTTCCTGGAGAAGCTTTGTATCTGAGGCCCCAGGAAGGCCTGCAGTGCGTGAAACAGCAAACACTGCGGTCTCCTAGTTTCCTCTGAAGTCTAGGGAACCAGCTATAAAACAGAAACTCTGTCAACACTGTACAACCTGTAATAAACTATTAAAGCAGGAATTTATGGTTGTGGTTATCTGCCTACTGAAATAATGTTGTTACAAGGCTGCCCTTGCAAGTCATCAGCAGATATTGCATGATAAAAATCAAAGATGCTGACATCTCAGTAATGAGTTCAACAGACTGACCGTTAGTAACAAAGTCACATAATCACCTCAATAAGGTCATTAATGTACTTTACCTATCATGGTATCTTCAGAGAACCTCTTAAGGTGTTGGATTATGTCATTTCAACCACACTCTGCTTTGCGTCATGTGCCATTTAAGGCAATCATTAACAGCTTTCCTTTTACAACCTTAATTAACACTTTTCAAATGCACTTGAATGACTCCCTGAACCACTCCTTGTAAACAAAAACAAACTTTGACTAGTGAAAAGTGTAATTCAATCAAGTATCTTAGGGTTTTTTTAAATGGTGAAATAATTATTGATTATGATTTTGTTGCCCATAATGTTGCTCACCAGGAATCAAAACCAAAAGACTGACTTGAGCTAACCACGAGGTGCCTGGAAGTCTATGGCTGAGTTCTATAGATGCAGAGCATCATTGAAGACTTGCTCAAACACACAGATGCCATCTAGGCAATGAGGATCACTGAGTTTGATCACATGCAGATTCCAAGAAACATAGATGGAAAAGCAAAGGTGCTGCACATGTGAACAAAGTCTAAAGAAAGCCACAGACTTGAGGTGGGAATGTAACAGCAAAACTGATTATCTCATTCAGTTCATCTTGTACAGGTCTCAACCACTCCAGAAACTGTCCCAATAATCCAAAAAATCTAAAGCCCTCCCTGCTTTACCATCCCTTGAGCCACACATTCATTTGACCTATCATCTGAAATATCCAGAGGTAATCCACAGATTACCACATTATCACCTTCCTCTTTAATCTACTATTGAACTCTCCAAATTCCTGTTGCAGATCTCATTTCTGTTATTACCCATGTCATTGGTGCTGACATGAACCACAACTGATGGATGCTCACCCTTCCCCTTCAGACTGTCCTGTAGCCAGATCGAGACATTCTTGACCCTGGCACCAAGGAAGTAACATACCATTCAAGATTTTTGTTTGCTGCGATGCCAAGGATCTTCTTGTCAGATGCAAGTTGACCCTTCTTGACCTGAACTTCCAAAGGCTGGAGGTGAACAGGTAGGGTGAAGGGAGAGGGCCCTGCCTCCTCTGCAGTGTCCAAAGGGAACTACGTGTGGCTTATTCTCTGGCTGGGTGCCTCCTGGTGTTGCCTGTCTCCTTTTGAGGTCAGGGCAGCAGGACTGAGAGTTCCTACCTCACTCTCACCCTGGCCAATTTGTGAGGTAATGGATTGTAGGTGCTTGGAGCTCTCTAGCATCCCCTGAGAGTGTTTGTCCTGTCTCTCCATGACAGCCACCTACCTGTCCTTGGAGGCAGCCAGATGGTCACAGGACTGCATTGCTCCAGCATCTCAGCAATGACGGCCAGTGTGTCCCATGTGCCTGTCTGCTGCATCTCTCTCCAAATTTCTGTGAAGTCCCTTGTGGCTGAAACCACAAGTTGAACCTGCGGACTAAGCAGGTGCCTGATCTCTGGTAGTTCTCTGAGTGTCAGTGGACTAGAATGTTTCTTCCTTAGCCATGTTCAAGATACTTAGCCTCCAAAATTACTATCGGAAGGTGCCCGAGATAGCTTCCTCCAGGGAGTCATCATGGATAGTTGACAACATGCCCTCTGGGTCATGGAACTGATGCTCTGGTGGGTTGGTGCAGCTCTAATACAGAGAAGACAGAATGCAATGCTGCCAGTGGTTAGAAGCGGTGTTCCATTCAGTGCACTCACACCCCAGTCGATTTCAGTGTTGGTGCTGGATCCACTGTTGACTATCATTTATATAAATGATCTGAATGAGAATTTAGGATGCACGGTTAGTAAGTTTGCAGATGTCATCAAAATTGATGGTATAGTTGACGGTGAAGAAGATTATCTGAGGTTACAAAGGGGTCTTGATCAATTGGATCAATGGGCTGAGGAGTGGCCGATGGAGTTTAATTTGGATAAGTGCGATATGTTGCATTTTGGTAAGATGAACAAGGGTAGGACTTATACAGTTAATGATAGGGCCCTGGGCAGTGTTGTCGAACAGAGAAACCTTTGGGTTAGGTACATAGTTCTTGAAAGTTGCATCACAAATGGGCAGGGCACTAAAGAAAGCATTTGGCATGCTTGCCTTCACTGCTCAGACCACTGAGTATAGGAGTTGGGGGTTCATGTCGCGATTGAAGTGGCTTTTGGTGAAGCCACCTTTGGAGTACCATGTACAATTCTGATCACCCTGCTATAGGAAGGATATTATTAATTTGGAGATGATTCAGAAAAGGTTTATAAAGATGTTGCTGGGGCTGGGGGGTTTGAGTTATAAGGAAGTTGTATAGGTTGGGACTATTTTCATTGGAGTGTAGGAGTTTGAAGTGTGACCTTACAGAGATTTATAAAATCATGAGGGGCATAGAATACGTGAATAGCAAAAGCCTTTTCCCCAAGGTGGGGCAGTTCAAAACTAAAGGGCATATTTTTAAGATGAGAGGGGAAAGATTTAAAAGGGACATAGGCTGGCAACCTTTTCACACAGAGGGTGGTTCGTGTTTGGAATGATCTGCCACAGCAAGTGGTAGATGCAGGTACAGTTTGTCTAGGTACATGAATAGGAAATGTTTAGAAAGATATGGGCTGAACACAGGCAGGAGGGACTAGTTTAGTTTAGGAAAAATGGTTGGCATGGATGAGTTGGACTGGAGGGTCTATTTTCCATGCTGTATGACTCTATTACTCTATGACTGGTACTTACTCAGTTTATGTGACATGAACATTTCAACTTCCCCATTGGAGCAGTCCCAGTCCTCTCCCACATGGGCAAAGTAGCTCACAGGGCATTTAGGAAGGTGGGGGGCATAGGTGAATGCATTAGGATAGGTGTTGCATGCAGCAGAAAGGGTATTAGTGCATGGACCTTGATGGGAAGTTGGTGCAGTGGCAGGGATGGAGTGAGTATGCGGTGGTAGAGAGCAGAGTATAGCACTTGTCCTGGTGGAATGGAGAAGTGCACTTCCTTGCACAGTTCAGCCCAGATGACACTAAGCTGGGTAGCAATCTCTGTCCAAGCTGATGTTGTTTGGTGGTGTGGCCTCCTCTCATGGTCCTCCAGGAAGAGAATATCTCTTCACTGCATAATCTTGCCACCATGACCTCCATATTCCTCTCTGAGAAACCTGGTGTCAGCCTCCCCTTCTCTGCTATCTCTCTTCACTGCTTGCATGACCAGGCAGGTCAGCTGACAAATGCCAGCACTCCTCCAGGTGAACATGCACTCAAAGAGGATGAGAATGCAAGGAATGCTGGTCTCGGAGGTGGATATCCACTCAATGGCAAGTTGTCCAGGCATGGCACATGGTCAGATTGGCTGAAAATCATTCATGATACATGCTGTGCGGCTGCTGCATCAATTGGCATGGCATTTTTGGTAATATTTAGTTAGGACGCTTGCTTGGTCTTGGGGCAGAAATTACTCCATGAAATATGACTTGTCCTTAGCCAAAAGACTGTGAGATTCAACCCATTGAATTTTATTTTATTTCATTTCAGCATAATTCCTAAGATCTTCCCATCTTCAACACTGAGTGAGTTGACCTTGAGGGTATAAGAAAAGAATATGAAGTGCATGTCATGATTTGGCGCTAATGTGGCATAAGGGTGAGTGGGTGGAGATTGAGCAGGTGTGTCAGCTGTGAGTGCTAAAGGGTCTTATTTTTAATGAAACAACTGGGACAGAGTTCCAGAGAACTGAGGGAGGCCTTTTTGTCAGCTCACCTTGGTACATGGCAGCCCTTGCAATCACCTTCGATCTACATTCAGGGGAATGGGCCTGTCTGTATCTTGGGAAGTAATAAAAGAATTACCCAGCAGCTGAGTGGCTGAGACAGATGCATCCTGGGAAAGGAAGTTGGTTTTAAAGCGTCACAGTGCTGGGCAAAATAGTCCTCCAGACTTTTGGGAAAGGTGTTCAGATACATTCTTCAATGAAAATATTGAAAGACAAAAGTACAATAGTTGATCTTCTGAACTAAGTAATTGTTGAGTTCTGTACTATTTCGAACTCACTTTGAACTTTAAAAATTGGATCCATTGAGTCTTCTTCACAGTTCAATGAGATCAAGGCTGATTTAGAAATCATCAATTCCACTTTTCTCTATTTTCCTTATAACTCTTGATTCCCTTACTATTTAAAAATCTGTATATATCAGCCTAGAACATACTTAATGACCCAGCCTTGACCGTGCCCTGTAGTAAAGAATTCCACAGATTCACTGGCCCTGAGAGAAGAAATTCCTCCTCATCTCTGTATTAAGTGGGTAAACCCCTTTGTAGTGATTTTAATGAGTTTAGCCAGGTGGATCTCATAGAATATGAGTTCCCTGATCGGGGCTGTTAACCTGGTCCAATCATGGAGCCCTGGCTGACAGATATAAACATGAGTATCAGAGGTTCAGTTCACTCTGAGAGCTGGCTCTGAGGATGCTGTTTCATTGTGTCAACTACTATGCGTGTCAATAAAGGGTGATTTGATGATAGGATACTGGCCTCTGTGGAGTTACTTCACCCTTATTCTGAGGTTATGCCCTCTGGTCCTAGATTCCCCTACAAGGGGAAATAATCTTTCTGCATCTATTCTATCCAGTCTTCTAAGAATCTTGTATGACTCAATAGGGTCAGATTATGACATACTGAGGTCCCATGTTATGGGGTGAAAGTGAGTACTGCAGATGGTGGAGATCAGAGTCAAGATTAGAGTGTGCTGGAAAAGCACAGCAGGGCAGGCAGCATCCAAGGAGCAGAAAAGAGTTTTTGCCCGAAACATCGATTTTCCTGCTCCTCGGATACTGCTCTGCTTTTCCAGCACCACTCTAATATCAGGTCCCATGTTATGTCTGGTTTAAAAAGATGACAATGAAATAGAAATATCAAAGCTTCATACTTGTATTTCTACATAGGTGAAGGCACAACAAAAAACTTACCATCTGAAGATGGACCGAAGGGTCTGTTTCTGTGCTGTACAATTCTATGACCCCATAAGTATTATACTTCTTTTAACTCAATCCCCTATCCTGACAAATAAAGTACATGTACAAAAATCAATAAGACAAGTATGTGTTTTCATGGTTTATTAGTTTCTGGAAAATAAAATTATTTTTTAAAAAAGTAAACATTTTAAAAGTCAAAAAAACTTTTTTTTCTTGAAAAGGCCATATAAGGCATCCTTATTTAGTGATTGGTGTCTGAATGGATCATGTGCCTGTTGAAGGTCAAAGGAAAGGGATGGCACCATGGAGATATTTGTGACCTGGTCACAAGGTCATTGCACTGAAATCCAAGGGAATGAGGCACAGGAGCCTGGGAGTGAGAGTCCGGCATTTCTTCAATAGCCATAGAGTCATACATCACAGAAACAGACCCTTCAGTCCAACCAGTCCATGTCAAACATTATCCCAAACTAAACTAGTCCCACCTGCCTGCTCCTGGCTCATGTCCCTTCAAACGTTTCCTATTCATGTACTACGTGTCTTTTAAACATTGTAACTATGCTCGCATCCACCACTTCCTCAGGCAGTTCATTCCACATGTGAACCACCCTTTGTGTAAAACATTGCCCCTCAAGTCATTTTAAAATCTCTCCTCTCACTTAAAATATGTCCGTTAGTCTTGAAACCCCCAATCCTAGGGAAAAGACATCTACCATTGATCCTATCTATATCCTTCATGATTTTATAAACCTCTGTAAGATCACCTCTCAATCTCCCAAGCTCCAGTGAAACAAGTCCCAGCCTATCCAGTCTTTCTTTATAACTTAAACCTTTCATACCTGACAATATCCTGATAAATGTCTTCTGAACCCTATCTAGCTTAATAATATCCTTCCTACAACAGGGCGACAGAACTGGATACAGTACTCAGAAAAGGCTCACCAATGTCCTGTACAACCTCAGCATGACTTAAATCCTTTGCTCGAAGGACTGAGCAATAAAGGCAAGCATACTAAATCCTTTTTAACCAGTCTATCTATATGTGACATAAAGTTCAAAGAACTATGTACCTGAAATCCTAGGTCCCTCTGTTCTTCAACCCTTCCCAAGGCCCTACTGTTAATTGTAGATGTCCTGTCCCTGTTGAACTCCATCTGCCATTTAATAGAGACTGGGAGTAAATCAAAGCTTTCTGATCATGTTCATTATCCAAACAGAACTAATTTATATAATAATTGTGTAGCCCTACAAGTATATTTCAGTCAGATCAAAATTAAAATGTCCATTTAGAGAACCTGTTCTCCCCATTTCATTTATTTTTCAATGGATTGACTAGAATTTGAAACTTTATGCATATTCAAACTATGAGGCTCCTCTTCATGTGAGGCATAGCTTACACCTAAATTCAGCACATTCAATCTTCATCTTAAAGAACAATAGTTACTGAATGACAGCTAAAATCAAGAGGAGGATTTTCACGGAGGAGGCAGGAAGGTCAAGTTGGGAAACATCCTGACCTGGCAAATGCCTTTCTGTTAAGGAGGCAACTGCCTTCCATATGTTTGTGTCAGGGAGAAGGTGGCAAGCATAAATCTGATCCACCATCTCTAGAGTCTGACCTGAGGCAGTACAAATGGTGGGTGCATGGCAAAGTCAATAGGTTGAACACCCCCCTTCCATTTACTGGGATATTGGTTTTGTTTTACTGATGAAGGGCAAACCTGACAATCCATACCATTCCAAACCCCTAACTCCCTATTCACTTCATTTGACTGTCCATGCTCCCTTGGTACCTCATGACACATCAATACCCTTCATGTATCCTCCATAACTACTCATTCAATAATCAGTACTGTCATCTGATATACTCTGCTGTCTTCTAATATCCACTACTGTGAAAACCTCAATGAAATAACTTGATAGAGACCAGTATCCCATCACCAGATCACTCTTTATTTACATGGAGAGTCCTTGATTCTGATCCATCTTCCTCAGAGCCAGGTCTCAGGGTGAACAGAACCTTTGACACTCCTGTTTAAATCTGTCAACCAGGACTCTCTGAATAGATCAGATTAACAGGCCCAATCAGGGAATTCCTAATCTATGAAGTCCACTTGGCTGACCTCGTTACAATCAGTGCACTCAGAAGGCATGGGCAGAACTTTATATGGGAGCAGGCTGCTCAACACTTGTCAATTCATCATTAATTATTCATTTAATATGACAAGTGTATTTGCTGATTTCAGTATTTGCATCAACCTCGTGTTATTGTGTCAGTTTGGGGATAAATGGGGAGGTAATGATCTGGTGTCCTTTCAATTTGCATGTTAGCCCCCTCTCTCTTCCCACTACAAACACATCCAGTAGGGCACATAAGATATAGACAAATTTTTGTGAAATGGAAATTTCAAAAAATTAAACTTCTAGCTCGCTAAATAATAAAGGTTACACACTTCCTACTGTGCTGAAAGATATATGATTTATGTAATATATAGTCAACCTTTGCAGTTTGAATTTCAAATTAGTGGCATAGATGTCTTGGTTATTTTTAAAAATGGTTAAAAAAGAAATCATCTCGGCCAGACAGAACCTCTGGAACAATATGTGTAAGAGCAAGAGATGCAAACTCCCAGAGTGTTTATGTAAAATTGTTTATACTGTGGTGATTTATAGTAGGTAAACATTGAAGGCTTACTTGCTTTCAGTTCAGACTAATCATGGATTGATTCTTGTTAAGAAAGCACTCACACTGTAAGTTTTTAGGGCAGTTTGGAAGAGACCTGACTGGGGTCAGAATCAAGTATTATTTCTCTTCTAGAAAGGAGTTTTTCAGAGGCTTCTCTTGGAAAGCTTAGTTTGTGAAGTTTCCATACCATGAGTGGTTGATTACAAATCTGCAGGTTATTAAATGTTGAGAAAGTTTAAGCCTTCAGTTTTGAGTGTTCATGTAAGAAAACTCCACAGTTCTCAGGACAGAAACAAAGGATCGATTAATCATAAATAAAAGATTTGACATAGAGGGATCATCTCTCCAGATTTGAGTCTCTATAGCAAATAGTGTTGAGAAACAGGTTGAAAGTTGTTTCCCAGTGTGATTTAAGATATATCTAAATGTATTCTAGATCTAGATGGCTTTTTAAAATTTGTTTTCATCTTTTGTCTCATTCATTTCTATTCTGTTGTTAAAGAAATGCCACAGCATTGTGTGATTATGCTTCAGTGAATGACCACCACGGTAACCAAATTATAAAGAAATCATAACTATATGATTTCTCTCTGGGATCTGACCTGTCTAGTAGTACCATCAGCTGGGATCATAACACTACTGAAAAAAATCTCTCATTCATAAAATACATTTTAAAAAGTAAATCCTCACTAGTGGCCAATCTGTTGCAACCACATCAAATTCAAATAATGCTTGAGTAACCTGTTTAAATTGTTAATCTTATTCAAAATATGAGAACAGTTCCTTACTATCGCAAGTGTTTTTCAAAATCAGCAAAAACTTTCACAAGGCTGTGAGTGCTGCATGTGGATGAACTACTGTATCCTGTACCAGCAAAAAACTACCATCAACAGGAATGTGTGGGGACTACCAGAAACAAGTTCTACCTTCCATTAGTGCTCTGAAGTTGTTTCAACTCATGAAAATGGTGACCTAAGTGTCAGAAAGAGAATTTTTTTTTAAACCTAGTGATAAGGTGTTCAATCACAGGACAATAAATTATATTATAATTCATCAGCTATGCTTTGTGCAATTCCAGTGCTGCCTTTATGAATATACTGTTACTGGTAATGTAGGTATTTATAATGAATTTACAGTGAAGTGTCTTTCCCATAAAATTAATATAATATTCTGTATCTTGCAAACAGTGGCGAATGAATGATAACAGTCATTCATTGCACTTACACTTGCCCATAGACTTTCTGTTGGAAATTGTGGTAATGAGATTCCCATTTTTGCTAGGGGATCTGGCACCAGAATCATAGAATTATTATGGTGCAGAAGGAGACAATTTGGGCCATTGTGCCTGCACCTGCTCTGTTACCAAGTGCCAATCTCTGGCCTTTTCCCCATATCTCTGCGCATTTTTACTATACAACTAACCATCTAATGTCCCCTGAAAGCCTCAATTGAACCTGTCTCCATCACATTTCCAGACAGTGCATTCCATACCTTAACAACGCATTGTGTGAATTTCTTTTCTCTCACCTTACCCTTGTTTCTTATGCACATCATTAAATCTATGCCCCTTTGTTCTTGTTTCTTTTACAAACAGAAACACTTTCGCAGCCCACTCATGACTTTTAATCAGATCTCTTTTCAGCCTTCTTCTCTCATACTAGGATACAGAGGAAATAACTATTGTAATGGGGACAACTCAATATACAAGAGAGGTAGACGATAGAAGCATTGAAGGATAAGGGGATATCATTGACAGTGAGTAACACCCTGGATAGTGGACTGCCATATGTGCATGTTGACTTGATACATCTGAGACTAAGGGGATAAAGTGGGTAGATGAACACTTAGATGGATGGATGGACATGTGAGGAAGTTCAAAGCTTCTGCATTTTCAGGGAGCCCTGTTACATTTGCCAATTCATCAACAACAAATGGCCGAGCCTCAGGCTCACTGTGAGAAGTGCAACTGTCATTTCTTTCCATCACGACACAAATAGCAAGTGCAGAATGGAGCTGAAAATGGCTGCCACCATGTCTAGAGTGGGCAGGGTACATGATTCATCCTGTGAGGGCTGAGGCTTCACTTTCAAGTGATGTAACGTCCTTCAAAGGGCAATGGTATTGCACAGACATCCAGACCGTATCAATACCTGTGAGCACTAAATGCTGCATTTCAACCTTAGGCATTGATTGACTGTGTACACTACAGGTCCTGACCTCCTCATACCTTTGACCACATCAGACAATATTGGGAATCAATCCTAGTGATGGCTGTGATGCACAAACAGTGAATCGCGACCTGGAAAGATACACCTCAGTTGCCAAAGTAGCAAGCACCTTCCAACTTCCCATAGCCTGAACATGGTGCAGAAGTTACTTACTTCACACTTTGAACCATAAGACCTTTTGGTGTGCGAAGGATGGTTAATCTTGCGAGACAGACATTTGCACACCAAGCTAATGATGAAAAATGAACATTGATTTAAAAATGTGAATTAGCCATGCTAAATTGCCAAGAGCATTCAGGGATTTGTAGGTTAGATATATTAGTCAGGGGTAAATGGTGAGATACTCTTCAGGGAGTTGTTGTGGACTTGTTGCGCTAAATGGCCTGTATCCACACTGTAGGGGTTCTAAGATTCTATTATCTTTAAAATGAAATATCATTCGTACCATCTATGTGATCTCAGACAGTCTTATGATTTAGGTGGGGGAAATGAGATATACAATCTCCAAATTTGCAGAAGACAGAAAGCTGGGAGAGAGGTGGTGAGGAGAATGCAGGAATGGTTCGATGTGATTTGAATAAGCTGAGTGAGTGGGTAAATGCATAGCAAATGAAATATCATGAGGACAAGATAAGGTTAGATTTAGATTCGGATTTACTTGCTACTGTCATGTATACTCAAGTACAGTGAGAAGTGTATAATGTTGCTACACATGCGCCACCTTCGGTACTAAGGTACCTAGGTACAAAAAAACTTAGGTACAAAGTAGTAAAAGAAACAGGGTTAAAATATTAAGCATTACTCTATAGGTAATAGAAAAATAAAGAAATAAGGTAGTAGTTATCATTAAAATTTTGTAGTTTAAACTCAGAAATAAAGGAATAAGTTAAAAGTTCAATTGGCTTTGATGACCACTTAGGTAGCAAAAACAGGAAGAAAGATTATTATGTGAATGGCGATAGATTAGTAAAAGAAGGGGTGCACTGAGACCCTGGATATCCTATTACACCAGTCACTGAAAGTAAGCCTGCAGTTGCAGAAAGTAATAAAGAAGGCAAATGATATATTGACTTTAATAGCAAGAGGTTTTGAATACAGGAATAGTGATGTCTTGCTGCAATTGTATAGGGTTTTGGAGGGACCACACCTGGAGTATTGTGTGCAGTTTTGGTCTCCTTATCTGACGAAGGACATTGTGGCTATGGAAAAAGTACAGAAGTGTACCAGACTGATCATATTTACCAGAATTGAGAAGAATCAGGGAGATCTCATAAAAATGTATAAAATTCTGACAGGGCTAAACTGGGTAAACAGAAGAGGATGTTCCCAATGAGTAGGGAGACCAGAATCACAGGTCACAGTTTCAGGATATGGGGTGAGCCATTAATGACTGAGATGAAGAGAAATGCTTTTCACAGTGTGGTGAGTTTGTGGAATTCTGTCACAGAAAACAGTTGAGACCAAAACATTGAATGCTTTCAAGAAAGAGTTAGATAGGTTTTAAGGCTCAAGGAATTAAAGGGTATGGAGTGAAACTGTGAACAGAGTTGACCTACTGGAAGTGGCCTAATCACCTATTCCTGTTCATATTCTCTATATTTCTGTGGTTATTTTTCATTTTTCTTTCACTACGTCTCAGTGCAATACTGGGGTCCACTGCTGGGGTGAAGGGAGCTGCACTACAGATGAGTCTGAACAATAAAAGCCAATGAACAGCAGATGCTGGAAATCAGAAACAAGATCAGAAATTTCTGGAAAAGCTCAGCAGATCTGACAGCATCGGTGGAGATAGAAACAGATATATACATATAATATAAAATATATAAATATTGGGGAGGTGATGGCGCAGTGATATTATCGCTCAACTATGAATCCAGTAACCCAGAATAATGTTCTGGGGACCTGAGTTTGAATCCCACCCCAGCAGATGGTGGAATGTGAATTCCATTTAAAAATCTGGAATTAAGAGTCAACTGATGACCATGAAACCATTGTCAAATGTCAGAAAAACCCATCTGATTCACTTATGCCCTTTAGGGAATGAAATCTGCTCTCCATCCTTACATGGTCTGGCCTACATGTGACTCCAGAGCCACAGTAATGTGGTTGACTCTCAACTGCCCTCTGAAATGGCCTAGCAAGCCACTCAGTTGTATCAATCGCTAGAAAGTCATAAGAGATAAATGAAATTGAATGGACCAGATAGCATCGACCTTGGAACCAGAAAAGACAATGGCAAAAACACAAACAGCCCTGTCAACCATGCAAATCCCTCCTTACCAATATCTGGGTACTAGTACCAAAATTGGGAGAGCTGTCTCACAGACCAGTCAAGCAACAGCCTACCATAATCATTCTTATGAAATCATACTTACAATAACACCCCAGACATCCCCATTGCCATCCTTAGATATGTTCTGTCCCACTGGCAGGACAAACCCAGCAGAGGTGGCGGCACAGTGGGATACAGTCAGGAGGGAGTTGCCTGGGAGTTCTTGACATTGACTCCGGACCTCATGAAGTCTCATGTCTTCAGGTTAAATGTGGGCAAGGAAACCTCTTACTGGTTACCACGTACCATACTCCTATGGCTGATGAATCAGTACTCCTCGATATTGAACAACACTTGGAGGAAGCACTGAGTATGGCAAGGGCACAAAATGTATTCTGGATGGGGGATTTCAATGTCCAACGGCAAGAGTGGCTCAGCAGTAGCATTATTGATCGAGCTGATCGGGTCCTAAAGGATATAACTGCAAGAATGAGTCTGCGGGTGGTGAAGGATCCACCAAGAGGACAAAACATACATGACCTCATCCTTACTGATCTGCAGGCTGCAGAAGCATCTGTCCATGACAGTATAGCTAAAAGTGACCACTGCACTGTCCTTTTGGAGACAAAGTCCTCTCTTCACATTGAGAATAACCTCCATCATATTGTGTGGCAGTATCACCGTGCTAAATGGGACAGACTTCAAACCAATCTAGCAGCTCAAGAGTGGGCATCCATGAGGCACTGTGGGCCATCAACAGCAGCAAAACTGTGCTCCAGCACAATCTGCAACCTCATAGCCTGGCATAGCCCCCACTCAACCATTACCATCAAGCCAGGGGATCAACCCTGGCTCACTGAAGAGTGCAAGAGGGCATGCGAGGAGCAGCATCAGGCTTATCTAAAAATGAAGTGTCAACCTGGTGAAGTGACCAAACAGGACTACTTGTGTGCCAAACGGCATAAACAGCAAGTGATAGAGAGAGTTAAGCAATCCCACAACCAACGGATCAGATCTAACTCTGCAGTCCTTCCACATCCAGTTGTGAATGGTGGTGGATAACTAAACAATTCACCAGAGGAGGAGGCTCCACAAATATCCCCATCCTCAACAATGGAGGAGCCCAGCACATCAGTGCAAAAGATAAGGCTGATGCATTTGCGACAATCTTCAGTCAGAAGTATCAAGTGGACAATCCATCTCCTCCAGTAGTCCCCAGCATCACAGACACTAGTCTCCAGTCAATTTGATTCACTCCATGTGATATCAAGAAATGGCTGGAGTTAGTGGATACTGCAAAGGCAATGGGTCCTGATAACATTCCAGCAATAGTACTAAAGAAGTGCTCCAGAACTTGCCTCTCCCCTATCCAAGTGCTTCCAGTACAGTTACAACACTGGCATCTACCCAACAATGTGGAAAACTGCCCAGGTATGTTCTCTACAGAAAAAGCAGGTCAAATCCAGCCCAGCCTATTAATGCTCAGTCAGTCTACTTGCCATCATCAGTAAGGTGATGGAAGGAGTCATCAACAGTGCTATCAAGCAGCACCTGCTCAGCAATATCCTGCTCAGTGACTCATTTTAGGTTTCACCAGGGTCAATCAGCTCCTGATCTCATTACAGTCTAGGTTCAAACATGGACAAAAGAGCTGAATTCCAGAGGTGAGGTAAGAATGACAGCCCTTGACATCAAAGCCACATTTGACAGAGTGTGGCATCAAGGAGCCCTGGCAAAACTGGAATCAATGGCCATTAGTGGGCAAACACGCTGCTGGTTAGGGTCATACCTGGCATAAAGGAAGATGGTTGTGGTTATGGAAGCTCAGTCATCTCAGCTCCAGGATATCTCTGCAGGCATCCCTCACGGTAGCTTCCAAGGCCCAACAATCTTCAGCTGCTCCATCAATGACCTTCCCTCTGTCATAAGCTCAGAAGTGGGGATGTTCGCTGACAATTGCACAGTGTTCAGCACTATTCGCGACTCTTCGGGTACTGAAGCAGTCCATGCTCAAATGCAACAAGATCTGGACAATGTCCAGGCTTGGCCCGACAAGTGGAAGTAATATTTGCGCCATACAATGCCAGACAATGACCATCACCGATAAGAGACACTCTAACTAATGCCCCTTGATGTTCAACAGTACTACCATCACTGAATCCCCCACTGGGAGTTACCATTGACAGAAACTCAACTGGACTCACCACATAAATACAGTGGCTAGAAGAGCAGGTCACAAACTACAGATACTGTGGCAAGTAACTCACTTCCTGACACCCGAAGTCTATCCATCATTTACAAGGTACAAGTCAGGAGTGTGATGAAATACTCCCCACTTGCCTGGACGAGTACACCTCCAACAACACTCAAGAAGCTTGGCTCCATCCAGGGCAAAGCATCCTGCTTGATTGGCACCAGATCTACAAACATTCAATCCCTCCATCATTGGAGTTCAGTAGCAGCAGTGTGTACTATCTACAAGATGCAATGCAGAAATTTACCAAAGATCCATAGACAGCACCTTCCAAACCCATGACCACTTCCATCTAGAAGGACAAGGGCAGCAGGTACTTGGTAACACCATCACCTGCAAGTTTCCCTCCAAGCCATTCACCTCCCTGTCTTGGAAATACATGTATACTGCCATTCCTTCACAGTCGTTGGGTCAAAATCCAGGAATTCTCTCCTGACTGGCATTGTAGGTCAACACACATCAAGTGGACAGCAGCGATTCAAGAAGGCAGCTCACCACCACCTTCTCAAGGGCAAATAGAGATAGGCTATCAATGCTGGCCAGCCAGTGATGTTCAAGTCCCACAAATGAATTAAATAAAATACACCACCATACTGAGAGAACAGACCTGAGTTCAGTCTCACAATTCACCTTTCTGTACAATACCTTATTAATATACATTTCTGAATAGAGAAATGTTTCTTTCTGACTGAGGAAACTCATATGCAGTGACAGTTCGATATCATGCTAAAATTGATATGGGGTAGTAGTCTAATTTTTTCTACCTTAAAAATTCCACAGAGTCAAATCAAGTCTTTGAAAGATTCCACCTATCCAGTCTCTGCTACATTATAAATGGCAAGTGGTTCATAAGATGCCAACCAATGATTAAGTTTATGGTATATGCTAATTTCTCTGCAATGGAAGCCTTGGTGATCTCGCATCAGGTGAGATGGTCTGGACAGGTCAAACAAATGTTCTATTAAGGGTTGTTCAACTGTCACAAGCATACTTCAGCAATGTAGGGATTCTTAGGAGTTACTTCTTAGAAATGTAGATTTTTTTTCCATTTATTCATGGGATGAGGGTATAAGCATTTATTGCTTCTCCCCAAAATTTCCAGAGAGCATTAAAGAGTAAATTACATTGCTATGGGTCTGGAATGACATGTCAGCCAAATCAAGTAAGGATGGTAGATTATCTTTCCTAAAGGGTAATAGTGAATCATATAGGTTATGTCACAATTGTTAGTGGCTGCATGGTTGCATAAGACTAGCTTTTTCCTTCTAACTTTGGAAAATGAAGAGGTTATTTAGCCTCTTGTGTCTGTTCTCCCATTCAATGATTTGTGGCCTCATTCCATATCCCTTCATGTCCTTGATTTACAGAAAACTATTAATCTCAGATTTAAAATTAACAACTTACTTGTGGTCAATGACCTTTTTTTGAATTAAATTCCAACCTACTACTTTGTTTGTAAAATGTTTCCTATTTTCACTTCTTTAAATAAAAACACAACATTTCTGGAAATACTCGGCAGGTCTGTAGTAGAACCCAAGGAGAAAATGCTGGAAAATCTCAGCAGGTCTGGCAGCATCTGTAAGGGGAGAAAAGAGCTGACGTTTCGATTCTAACTGACCCTTTGTCAAAGCTTTGACAAACGGTCAGTTAGACTCAAAATGTCAGCTCTTTTCTCTCCTTACAGATGCTGCCAGACCTGCT
Organism: Chiloscyllium plagiosum; assembly: GCF_004010195.1. NCBI lineage: Eukaryota > Metazoa > Chordata > Chondrichthyes > Orectolobiformes > Hemiscylliidae > Chiloscyllium > Chiloscyllium plagiosum. The sequence continues at coordinate 36,665,205 of NC_057711.1, read as the reverse complement.
GAGATTTTCCAGCATTTTCTTTTTTGGTTTCAGATTCCAGCATCCGCAGTAATTTGCTTTTATTGGGTCTGTAGTAGACCTGTGGAAGAGAGAAGTAAAATGAATGCTTTGAATACATTGTGGCCCTCCTGATTTTATTTTAACTCCTAGCATCCACAGCATTTTGCTTTTATCAATGGCTGAAAGACCTGGCAAAGGTTTAAGCTCAATAGATTCATTCAGTCACCCTATGAGTTCTCCTTAAAATATTGAAAACTTCTATCAAATTACCCCTAACAGAGGGACTCTCAAAAAAGTTGCCCACTTTGCAAGGCTGGAATATATGTAATTGTTGCTGTGAACTGGCCTTTGTTAATTTGCTCCTCTACATATTTGCCAAATATCCTTCTCTCCACTGGTGAAATCTGAATAACTTGGGAAGTAAGAAATGAACACTATTAGTGGTGAATCTGATCCTATTGTATGAATTCATCCAGTGGAAAATGAGAACAGCAGTACTTCAATTTATTGCTGTTAAAATAAAGAAAGACAGAAACTCAAATCTTTTAGTCAAAAAAAATTAATAAATATGCTGCCAAGAATGTTATTCTTGGATAAGAATTATGTTTGTGCAGGTTTTCCTTGGGCAACATTGAATAAAAGAAACTTACTTACAAATACTCGTAACAATACTCATGTTTCACTTATTCAGTAATTTGATTTGAATTAAAAATTCACTAAGACAGTGACTTTTACCTAACCAATCCTTTGTGAATTTGACAGAAGCAACTGCCCTGTGCAAATTTATTTCAACTTCAAAAGATTTTGTATAACATTTCAGATTTTGGTCAGGGGCTCAATTCTAACTCTAAACAACAAAGAACCCAAAACAACTGCAGATGCTGGAAATCAGGAGCACAAACAGAAATTGCTTGAAAATCTCAGGTATGTCTGGCAGCATCTGTGAAAGCAAGAGGGGTTATTGTATTGGTCATGTGATCCTTTTTTAGGAGGTTTGAAGGAGGGTCACTGAACCTGAAACATTAACGCTGCTTTCTCTCAACAAATGCTGCCAGACCTGCAAGGCTTTTCCAGCAGTTTCTGTTTGTGTTTCAAATTTAATTCCACAAATCAGTGGGAAGGGAGTTCAACACAGAGGTGGGTTCATCTTCACTCCTTTCCCCTCCTAATTTGGCTGCCTGCAATATTCAATTGTAGGTGACAGCTGCCCCTACCCAGCGGGGACCTTTTTAACTACGCAGATTGAGTTTGAATGACACCATCAAGTCCTGATCTATTATTTTAAGCTGAGGCCTGGGTTGGAGGGATGCTGAAAGTGGTGTAGTGTGGAACAATGATGGGTTCTGAACTTGGGTGAGAGAGCCAAGGATAGAAGAGGTAAATTTATCAATACATTTCCTTTGGATTCCTGGAGTGCCTGAGTGATCATCTCCTGCCTGAGGATTTCCCCAACAACTGGATTTTCACCTTGGAATATACACATACCATACAGCAATGACATCCTGAATTCCCTTTTGGTCAAAAGATCATTAAAAGGCACATTAATGAGGGACAAACCAAAACATTGTTGAGCCTTGCTCTAAATGGGGAAGAGAAAGGTTGAGGAAGGAAATTCCAGAATGTGGTATCCAGTCAGTTGAAGCCATAGCCATCAACGAGAAAGCATTTAAAATTGATGATGTGTCAGTGGCCAGAATTGGAGCTTGGAGAATGGAGCTGTAGGGTGTGGCTCACTTTGTTGCTTTCCTATCTGGGAATTAAAATCAAGGCCTAGACAAATTCAATTTAAAAGATCCATTAGAAAGTGACTATATGCCAGTATGTGAAATATGAATTTATCATGCATGACTGTTTAGGTGTTTTATCATTTTACTTTACATGTAGAAATAGGAAGTGAAATACAATATTTCATGCTAATTCTGTTTACATACAGTTTCACTTCAACACTTTAGAACTGTAGAAAATTATGCACTTTCACAAATTCAGTCAATTTTCCTCAGGCACAAATATAGTTATCGATAAGAACATGCAAAGCTGGTAGGCAGGAAAGGACTGATCAACTGAGCATGATGCACACTCCTGATGGCTGTATCATCAAGTCTAAATACTTGCCACCTCCCTCTGACCTCCCAACTTCCACCAGCAAATAGATACATAATCTCCTGAAAGAAAAAGTGATGAATGAATGAATGGTTTATATATTGTCACTTACATTTTACCTTGAATAATAAGTAAAATACAGTGAAGAGCTCTGCCAGTCACCACAACCTAGCACCATTTTGAATAGTTTAAGAATAAAAAGGATAAAATATATAACCGAGAGTCCTGAGCCCTGAGCCAGCTCAACAACAACTGCACCACCTCTCCTCCTCATTACTGCCTGCAGTGGACCCACCAACATAGGAGTTGCCACTCTTTAGGCACCATATCTTCGCAGCTGGGCCCAGCTTGGCTATGTCGCAACTGATGCCAATGCCACATCTCATGCTGAACCAACACTTGCCCAGCAACCAGTAGCTGCCTCAACGACACCAGGAGTCCCGGCTGTGGGCATACCACAGTGCCACTACTGCAGCCGCCACTTTTCCAAAACCAGGAGTCCCTACTCTCGGCCTACTAGAACCAGGAGTCCCTGGCCCTGCTGCCAGACCAGGCCACCTTATTGCTAAATCCTGCTCTGGCTGCCCTACTCTGACATTTTGCCTTGCCGGCACCGCCATCTTGAAATGTCCGCTGCCTCCAATCACTGGAGGAGCTTTGCCGCCACCACCAGTCCCAAACGCCAGGAGGACATATCTGCTGGCACCACCAGCTCCAGTTGCCACGAGGTGCCATGTCTGTTGTCACCTCTGACCCCTGGAGGAGCAGCTATTCCACGTATGGCCCGCTCTAGCTACCACACCAATCTTGCAACTAACCTGCTGCAAAAGGCTCCAAAAAGAAGAAAAACGAAAAGAAAAGAGAAAGAGCAGATGTAAAAAGAAAAAGTAACAAGGAAGAGAAAGAAATCTAGGGCCAGTGAGATAAAAAGACATACTTTGGAGAATTTTTCTCTGACTGCCTCAGGTGTTTGAAACTAGTCCAATATAAACCTGGTTCTCGTGCATAAAAACTCTTTTGAAGATTTCTCCACCCACTGCTGCTACTTGATCTAAACATTTGGCCCTTCAGGTCCATTGCTCTCCAGAGGAAGTTGGTCTTTAGTAAATTGCTCTTAAGTGGATTGACCTGTGTGAAAAAGAAAGCTGATGCAACAACTTTGAACATGTATGGCTGTTGCTTACTTCTACTTCTAATAAAAATAATGTATAAGTAATAAATAAACATTCAAACACAACCTTAAAATGTACCTATGTCCTTTTAGTGAAGTCATGCAGCATGGTAGTGCAGTGGGATAAACATTAGGCTCAAACCTACACAAATCCTCTTGGAATCTAACGCTTGAATGAATTAAGTGGATTTGTAAATGTATTTACAGCTTCATTTGCTTTAAAGTGAATTGAGGCTTTCTTCTACAAGAAAACTCATTACACGGAGTTTCACAGTGTTCAGAGAGAATTTTTTTAGACAACAAAAGAGTAAATTTGCACTTCCATACAGTCTTGTGTGAGGTCTGGCTCCATTTTTTTTACTTCAAATGCTTTCATTTGCAGAAAGCGTTCTGTTAGGTGCTGTGATAAATGTCCCAAATAAGTCCAACAATAAACTGATGGAGAGAAACCAAATTTAAGAAGTTTCATGGCAACACTGTGACATTTCATGAATTCTCCATTTTTTTAAAGATTGTCCCCTGCCTGACATTAATAACTCCATGTTTTTGAAGAGAATGAATTTCCTATTCATCATTTGGAAATTATTTGACACACAAGTCAGATCGGTTACACAAAATTATCTTCTTCAGAATCTCAAATACAACTGACATCCTGCTTTTTAAAGCCATAAGGTAACAGAATTTTGCATCAGTTTAGCATCTTTAACATAAAAAACCAAGCCTGTACATTTTGCAGTCATGCTAGCAACAAAATTTGACACTGAGCCCTGTAAGGAGGTATAAGGATATTGAAATCTTAGTTAAAAAGATAAGTTTTAAGGAGCATCTTAAAGAGAAAAGGAAATTTGGGAATAAGAGGTTTAGGAAAGAAACTTCAGAACCTGGGGTCCAGTCAGCTGAAGCTCCAACCATCAAATGGAGAGTGATTAAAATCAGGAATGTACAAGAGGCCAGAAATGGATTTTGGAGAGTGCAGAAGGAGGAGATAACAGAGTTAGGGAAGGGTAAGACCATGAGAAGAAAGAAAAAGGAGATGACCATTTCAAATCAAATGGATTTCAAACTCCATGAATCTTATCTTCAAAATCACAAGGATTCAGATTTTTTGACTGACCACCTGATCAATAAGCATCATCAGAGCTTGGATGGTAAACTTAGTAGTACAGCATCATCCACCTGCTACGGAAGCCATCAAAATTTCCTTCTGTTCATTTTAATGGAGGAAAATCTGGACAGATTCTATTGTCAGCATGCAATCCCATTGGCCAGATCTTCTCTCTATGCTTCATTCTACTCTGTTTGTAAGGAAGGTAATCGATCTGAGACCAGCTTTGTTCAGACTGGATATCAACTTTTGTGCACTTTGTTCAGAGATTGGAGTTTAGAAGAATGAGAGGAGATCTTATTGAAACAAAAGATTCTTAGGGGACTTGCTAGAGCAGATTCTAAGAGGTTGTTTCTCCTTGTGGTAGAGTTTAGGACCAGCGATCATAATTTCAGAGCAAGGTGTCACTCAGTTAAAATAGAGATGAGAGGAATTTCTTCCCTCGGAAGATAATGAATCTATGAAATTCTTTACCACAGAGGGCTGTAGAGCCTGGGTTATTAAATTTATTCAGAGTTGAGATAGACAGATCTTCAATCAGTAGAGGAATCAAAGGTTTTATGGAAAATGCAGGAAAATGGAATTAATTATGAGATCAGCCAGATCTGACTGAATGGTAGAACAGACACAATGAACCAAATGCTCTTATGTCTTATGGTCTAAGGTCACCAGACAGTTAACTGGACCATTTGCTATCTACAAGGTATGTGCACTTGTAAACTTTGAGATCAATTATAGCATGTACTCACTAACCAAGCTAAAGTCTGATAACTCACTGTTAGGATTTGAACTGGTGACATTCACTGGTCTATATGGCTCACTGAATAAAGGCATTGAGCCACTGGGAGAGCCCCAATCAAGGCCACTTAAGCAATTTTGAATCACTGCCAGAATACATTAGTTTTACATGATCACTCTGTGAAGTTATTTAAAATAATCAAGCAACACAATCTCACATCATGTGTCAACTACAATTAATTTACAAATGTATATCATTCTACTCTCAATTTAAGTACATTACCAAATCTACAACCCAAAACTTATTGAACGAGCGAACATAGATTTACATATTTAATTAAGCTTCCATTTAACTCGGTAAGCCAATTGACACAATTTATAATCAAGTTTGTAAATCAACTTTACATATTTAAGTGAATTTGTACCAAATATGATCGCACATTGTGATCTATTGACTTTTTAAATTCTAAAAAGTATGCATTTTGTTGTAAATTACATAGCCAAAATTATAAAGGAACCAGATCACAAGTTTTCTAAGCAATGTTTCCTTTTGGTAATATGGCTGAGCAAGTACCAACATTACCTTCAATGCATAATGGAGTGCCAACCACTAAAAGACCTTGAGTCTGTGATTAAGAGAGCACAGTATGTAAAAGATTTTGTAATATCAGCTCTTAATTAATGGAATCAGTAGGTTTCTAAAATTAGGTATGCATTTTAAAACAAAGTGACAGCAGCCAGCTAGTAAATCTGACTCAAGATTAGGTTTAGTTGTGATCTTTGCATCCTAGTGATAGCTACAGAAATACTGGCGTTTTTAAAAAGGCAAAGCTGCCATTTCCAGGTGTGAGTGATATGTGATACACAACAGATTGGAGACAGCAGGATCCCAACGACAGCAGGATCCCGGAGTGAGTAGGATCCTGGATCGAACAGGAACCCAGAGCAAGTAGGGATCCAGCATGAACAGTGTCAAATCTTCCTGGAGTAGTACACTGGAAATCAAGCTCCATTATTCCCTAAGTTGTTACAAATATACAAATTTAATTAAACCACCAAATTGCTCAAATTTCCCTTCCTCTCTAATTCAGGTTAAAAAAATACACTCAACAGTTTTTTTTAAATCTACGAGAAACTAAATATTTATAACAAGCAAACTGTTTTTAACCATTGGCAAGAAAAAAAGGGAAAGGATATTTTAAAAGAGTCAGGTATGTACAATTCTAGCCCCAGCCTGGATCTGAGATTTTGACGAATTGTTTTCTTTCAGTTTCCTTTAACTCTTTGATGACGACACTTGGTTTGGTTCATCCTCAGTCTTGCATTAACTGGCTAAGGATTTACCCATTTTTTAAAAATTGAATGTGACTCCTCCCCCTTTCCTTTCAACTAAGGAATTTACAGCGTTAGCAGTTTACAGATAAACTGTGTTTGAGATTTTCTGTTACTTCACACAGGAGAGAGAGTGACATTTTTCACAAGCTGTATGAGTAGAATCCTACAGGGGTGTAAGCGGTATGGGCTATGGCGACATCTGTGGCAGAACCAGGCATGAAGTCCAATGAGGCCTACCTCAATGTTGAGTGCATGATGTTGCACATTTGTTTTCTTTTCACAAGTGCTGAGGCAAGCTTCTCGCTGGACAGCAGCAGTTTCCGTTTAAGGCGAATTATTACTTTGTAAATGCTTGTTAGCAGCCTAGCTCGTTTCATTAATATTCAGTTTTCTCACCAAATAAGCTAGATGACGAGAAAGTTCAACATGAAAACCAAAGCATGTGCCTGATGGATTCAGCTCACTACTTCCTCCAAAGAATCTCCATGTTAGACACTCGGCAGCAAAACCTCAGGGCTGCGTGCACTGTAATTCCATGAATATCGGCACCGAATATATGCCAACCTCTAACTACCCTCATGGCACAACATACTCCTGTACTTCAAATCTGCACCTTGAGCTGCACTGCCAACTATCATTGTAATGCCACGGCAAGGACACTATGTGCTCAGGGATACATGGACTGGACCAGGCTGCATCTCCAGACTTCTGTTCACCGTCATAATGCTCTAAGCTCATCTGGTTTCTCACAATGTCCTTGCCTTGCCTTACCTTGCCGTATTTTTATATATCTCCCTCAACCAGAGATACATACTATTTCTGTTTTGTCTTGCACAGACTTAAAAGATGAAAGCTTGTTATTGTTGTTGGCAGGTCTTAGTCAAGCCAAGTCTTTGCTCCAGGGGTCCTGGCACAGGAAGTCAAAAGCAGCTTCCAAAACCAATCCAGGAGCTTGGAAACAGTCAGTCAACCACTTGGGCTATCAGAGTCAGGATGCTGTCCACTTATGGGGTGAGGAAAGTAATATTGAGTGTCCAGTACCTGCCTGGCATCCTTCTGTTCTGTCGTGGGTGTTTTCATCTAAGAATGAGAAAGAGGCAGGTATTACACCTGACAAAGAAGCAGCACTCCAAAAGGTTGTGATTTCAAGTAAACCTGTTGGACTATAACCTGGTCTTGTGTGACCTCCAAATTTTTATTGAGTTTAAATATCACCATGTTGCCATCTTGGGATTCAAACCCCATATCTCCAAACATTAACCTGAGGTGCTGAATTACTAGTACAGTATCATAACCATAATGCCACTGTCTCCCCCATAAGTTGAACCTTGAGAAGTAAAACCTTCCAAAAAAGTCAATGCAACAAGACCTAGCCAAGAAAACGATACTTTCAGGAACCCAGTGCTTCTGCTCCACTGTCCACATGCTGGGCTGTGGCCCAAGAACCAATCAATTGGTAGTTACTATGGTGATTTCTAGGAACCCAGACAGAGTAAGAAACTGAAGACAGGAGGAATCAAGAGAGAGGGAGAAGCTGGAGAGAATTTAACCCTTAGGAAGCCGGAAGCATGAAAGTTGATGCATGGTGGTATTGTCTCTGGACAACTAATCCGGAGACTCAGGATAATGCTCTGGGGACGAGGCAATGAATCCCACTATGGCTGATTGTGAAATTTGAATAATAATAAAAAAGTGGAATAAAAGAAAACTGGTTTAATTGTAACTATGAAACCATTGTTGATTGTTGTATAAAACCAATCTGGTTTAGTAATGTTCTCTAGGTAAGGAAAGTCTGCTATCCTCACTTAGTCTAGCCTATATGCGACTCCAGACCCATAGCAATAAATGGTCTCTGCAATGACCTAGCAAACCACTCACTTGTATCAAACCACTACAAAGTCTAATAAAAGGAATGAAACCTGATGGACCAACTGGTATAAACCAATGTATTGGAAACAACAATGGCACACAACCCTGCTGAACCTGAAAATTCACTACACTAACATCTGAGCACTTGTGCCAAAATTGGGAGAGTTGTTGCATTGTCCTGGTTCTCCCTGGGTTCCTGACTTCTTCTGGTGAAGAAACAGCATAACATAGTCAAAAGGTGTGGTACTAGAAAAGCACAGCTGGTCAGACAGCATCAGAGGAGCAGGAGAGTCAATGTTTCGAGCATAAGCTCTTCACCAGTAATGTCCTGATGAAGAGCTTAATCTCAAAATGTTGACTCTCCTGCTCCTCGGATGCTGCCTGACTCGCTGCACATTTCTACCTTAGAGACAATGTCCCAGACACTATCATCATCATCCTTGGTTATGTCCTGTTCTACTTACAGAACAGATCCCCAAGGGTACTGGCACAATAGCATGCAGTTGAAAGTGAGTTACTCTGGGGCTCTTCAATATTGACTCTGGACTCTTAAGAGATCTAATGCCATAAGACACGGGCAAGGAAACGTCCTGCTAATTACATATATTTCACTCAACCCACCCCATTCCCCAACTTCACTGATGAATCAATACATGTCCATGTTGAACACTGTCATGATGATGAATCAGATATGCTGTGGACATTGTTAACTTTTGACTGCATCTTGTTTTTTTTAAAACAGGTCTGCCAAAAAAAAACTGCTAATGTGAATTCAGCTGCTGTCTGGCAAGATCCTGTGTAGGACCCATGGAATATCACACCTTCGGAGTGTAGGAATTCTCAACCAGAGAGAAAAGCATAACAGGATTAAATAACAAGGGGCTCTCTATCTTTCCATTCTCAGCAAACAGCCGGCTCTTGAAATCATTTGTGTTTCGGCTAGTAGCAGCATTTCCTCAAACTTTCTTTTCAGCCGCGCAGGCCTCTGAAATCTATGCATGGGAGTGACTTCTGGAACCAGAGGTTCTTCATAGAAACTTGGAGTGGCTGTGCATGCATGCAGCCGTGTAAGTTAGAGTGAGCATTGTCTACGAGAACTGTACAATAAAAAGAGTTACAAATTGACTGCAACATGAATCTATTTGTGCTAATGCACTGACATGTTAGTTCCTGGAGTAATGAGCTGTGACAGTCACAGCTTTGAGAACAGCCAAGTAAACACCCTTACATCACAGGTAAAGAAAGGGAAGAACACCTCTCACTCTGTAGGCTACCAGTCAGCTACTCTTGAAAGGAATCAGTACGAAAGACTTTCAATCAATTTACAAAGCCAAGAACCTCAGAACTGAATGTTCAGCTAACAGTGGCAATGCTGTCCTAACATTCACAATGTTCAACTATTTCCTCTTCACAAACATCTTTCATCTTTTTATATTCATTTCTAATCTGTGTATGTTGTGTTATTATATCTTCTCGCATTTAATAATTAATAAATACTCTTTTCATTAATTTAAGAACTCCAGATAAATTGACTTCTTCTAAAACATAAGTTAATTTGGATCAGGAGAAAAGTATTCACAAGGGAAGCGATCCTTTCAAAAACTAAGCTTGCTGCAACCAATCAAGAGGGTGGTGAATAACCAAAGGGAGCCAGTTCTTCCTTCCTCACTGAGAAGCTTAATGGTTTGAGGTAACCCATCTGGAACAGTTACAAATTGGGTAAACCTTGACCAGGGATTTAGAGTCATAGAGATGTACAGCAATGTTGTAATTGTATCAGCCTCCACCAGATCCTCTGGCAGCTCATTCCATACATGTACCAACCTCTGTGTGAAAACGTTGCCCCTTAGGTTCTTTTTAAATCTTTCCCCTCTCACCCTCAACCTATGCCCTCTAGTTCTGGACTCCCCCATCCCAGGGAAAAGACTTTGTCTATTTATCCAATCCATGCCCTTCATGATTTTATAAACCCCTCTATAAAGTCATTCCACAGCTTCCAGCGCTCCAGAGAAAACAGCACCAGCCTATTCAGCCTACCCTAGCAACATCCTTGTAAATCCTTTCTAAACCCTTTCAAGTTTCACAACATCCTTCCGATAGGAAGGAGACCAGCATTGCACGCAATATTCCAAAGGTGATCTAACCCATGTCCTGTACAGCCGCAACATGACCTCCCAACTCCTGTACTCAATGCTTTGACCAATAAAGGAAAGCATACCAAACACCTTCTTCACTGTTGTAACAACATCACTTGGAGAAAGCACAGAGGGTGGTAAGCACATAGAGTATACTCTGGGTGTGGAATTTCAATGTTGATCACCAAGAGTCAAAAGAAACACTGCTGACTGTGCCAACAGAGTCCTAAAGGATATAGCTGCCAGAGCAGGTGTGCAGCCAGTTAGTAAGAGAACTAATAGGACTTGACCTCATCCTCATTAATCTACATGTTATAAACGCAAATATCTTCCACAGTATCGGTATGAAGTGGCCACTGTTGTGTAAGACAATTCGTCTGAAATGGTCAATGTGGAAACTTTGGAAGTGTTTTATCCACAATATAATAATAGTTTATATCAAGACAGCAAAACAAACTGCACAAAAGCTATCTTTGCTATATTCTGAGTATCAGCCTCTCCCTATAGCTCAAACTCTCCAATCCTGACAAGATCTTTGTAAATCTTTTCTGAACCCTTTCAAGCAGGGAGACCAGAATTGAGTCAAGGCCAAAACATTGTATATTTTCAAGAAGGAGTTTAGATATTATTCTTAGGGCTCAAGGGGTCATATGGCTTCAGGAGAAAAAGGGAACAGAGTACTAATTTTGATGATTTGCCATAATCATGCTGAATGGTGGAGCAGGCTCAAAGCACTGCAGGACCTCCTCCTGCTCTGGATTAGTGGTGCTGGAAGAGCACAGCAGTTCAGGCAGCATCCAAGGAGCTTCGAAATCGACGTTTCGGGCAAAAGCCCTTTATCAGGAATAAAGGCAGTAAGCCTGAAGTGTGGAGAGATAAGCTAGAGGAGGGTGAGGGTGGGGAGAAAGTAGCATAGAGTACAATGGGTGAGTGGGGGAGGGGATGAAGGTGATAGGCCAGGGAGGAGAGGGTGGAGTGGATAGGTGGAAAAGGAGATAGGCAGGTAGGACAAGTCCAGACAAGTC